>NC_079206.1:26107844-26407844 GCF_026745355.1 Beta vulgaris subsp. vulgaris
CAAATTTTGGTGTTTACATAAGGGTATCTATGGTCTGAAACAAGCCCCACGGGCATGGTTTCACTTGTTTAGTAGCTTTTTATTACAACAGAGCTTCCTTTGTTCCCGATTTGATACTTCAATATTCATTTTTCGTTGAGCACTAGTAGAATAAATGCTATTTGCTGCGGTTAAAAAGTGCCCCACTGTTGCGGATTTGGGCGCGCAGCAATTAAGGGGGCATCAATAGGTATTAATAATATTGCTGTGGTTTTAAATCGCAACAATATATCAACATATTGCTGCGGTTCTTAGCATAAACCGCAGCAATATGATTTTTTTAATATTATAAAAGTGCACATATTGCTGCAGTTTTGGGCTAAAACCGCAGCAATAGGTGCACTTTTTCAAAAAAAAAAATTAAAATTAAAATCTTCACAAAAATACTACTTAGAAAAATCATAACATACACATGACCCAAATCAAAGCTCATTCCAGGAAACTTATATTTCAACCAAAAGATGTATTTCCACAACAATAGCATTCAAATTCATAAAACATCAACCACATACTCCTAAACATCATATCTAAATAAAAATTACAAAAGTTAAGTGTTAGATCTAAATCGAAAATAATTAGAAAAATGAACAAAATAAAAAATACAGAAATTATTGTTAAATCTAAATCGAAAATTAAAATAAAAAATGAAGAAAATAAAAAATACAGAAGTTATTGTTAGATCTAAATCGAAAATTAAAAAAAAAATGAAGAAAAATGAAGAAAAGAAAGAATATCCGGCGGCGAGGTCGAGCGAAGAATAGCAGAAACTCGTCGGAGGCGGCTTTTGCGAACGGTGGCTTTATCGAACACTCTAACGCCACCGACGACGACTTGCGGTCGAGGAAACGCGTGACGAATGAATTGGGTCGAGGAGTACTGCGGTCGACGAAGTACTGCGGTCGACGAAGAGAATGGCCGACGAAGAGTGAATGGCCGACGAAGAGAACGGCTGTGGAAGAAGAGAGAACGACGGTAGAGGAAGAGAGAGATGATGGTGAGGAAATAAAATGGCGGTAGAGGAGAGATGTTGTAGAGGGAGAGAGAGGTTGAGAGGATCTAAAGGAAGAGAGAGGTTAAGAGGCGTGTGACGGGGGATAAAGTGTTGGCGAAAAACCCTAACTGATGATAGGTATGAGAGGCGCTGAGAGAGAGAGATGGAAAGTGAGGGAATATATTAAAATAATATTTCACAGGTAGGGATAATTTCGCAGGCCCCCGTCTTTTTTTTTTAGTGACAACAATATTGTTGCGGTTGCCACATAGGACCGCAGCAATATATTTAAAAAATAATTTTTTTATATATTGCTACGGTCCTACGTGGAAACCGCAGCAATATTTGCTGTTCAGGGCCTCACATTATTTTTAAAAAGTGTCAGTTAGACAATATTGTTGCGGTTTTGGGAGGGAACCGCAACAATATTGTCAATTTCTATTTTTTCTTTTCTTTTTGCGTGTTATATTGCTGCGTATAGGTATAACCGCAGCAATATCACCGCAGCAAATAACATTTATTCTACTAGTGGAGGCCTTCATGTTCTTGATCTTCTACTTTATGTAGATGATATCATTATCACTAGTAACTCTACTCATTTGATTTTCACATTCATTCCATTTTTTGGTAAACAATTTGCCATGAAAGATTTAAGAGACCTTCACTATTTTCTTGGTGTTCAAGTGGTACGCACACCTCGTGGTCTTTTCCTGTCCCGGAAAAATTATGTTCTTGATATGTTGAAAAAAATTCACCTACGCTTTGTCAAATCCATTCGTACCTCCATCCCCTCTCGTGCCACTCTCTACCATCACTAATGGTGAACTTTTAGCTGATGCGTCTGAGTATTGCAATATGGTAGGTGCTTTACAATACTTTACTAGTGCAAAAAAGCGGAAGGGTTGCGGTCAAAACAGCCCTAAGGGCTGCATTTTTGGCGAGCAGCAAGTGAGGGGCTGCGTTTTTAAACCGCAACCCTTCACAACAAAGGGCTGCGATTTAGGCCCAAAAACGCAGGGCTTCGTTTTTGGGCCTCAAACGTAGCCTTTCTTTGTACAAAGGGTTGTGGTTTTGACCATAACCACAACCCTTTTGACCCAAAAAAAATTAATATTTTTTTTTTGCCTGCTAACGATTATGAAGCCGGTAACAAAGATTACAGCAGGAAGAATGAATTGAAGATCTTGATTCAATTCCACTGTAACAATTCAAGGATTGAAACTCATCCCCATTCATAGATTAAACCAAATTTCCAATATACATATCACATATGCTAATTAGTACTACTAATTACACATAGAATAACCAAAGCATTCAAAATTGTACTTCCTCTTTATATTTTCACCCATCTAAGGCGGGGAGTTCCTCCCATATTCCAGTAATATTATTTCATGAAATTCAGTTTCGGTTAAAGTAAATAGCAGAATCGGGGATAGGGAACTATACTAGCAACGTGACAAAAATTCTTCTCAAATCTACATTGTCTCAAAAACATCCGTAAAATCAAAACAAAAAAAATTGCTAATTCGTCAGCTCCAACCGGCAATTTGAGTCGAAACGACGATGTTGTTCTTAACAAATACGACAAAAATTCCTAAGAGGATATTCATCAAGGTGCGAATCATCGTCTTAAAAATTAGGCGAGTAACGCAATAGAGGGAACTCACTATTCATAACAAATACGACACCAAAATCATCGCACAATAATACCAAATTAAACCAACCAAAATGTAGAGCGAACTCACTATTCGGGGATTTTTCAACGGATCTGAATCAACAAGATCTGGGCAGCGACGGCGAACACATGTCGAAGAAGATTTCCGGCGACGTTGGTGCGCGCGACGAGAGCGAAAATAGACAATCTAGCTTCGATGGTTTTTGCGCGCGACGAGAGCGAAAATAGACAATCTAGCTTCGATGGTTTTTGCGCGCGACGGTGGTGAGGAGACGAACGACGAAAGAGCAATGAGGGTTTTTGCGAGAGAGGAGATAGAATGGGTTTGGTGCAGCCCAACCACCTGCTTTATTTTCCTTCCATAACAATCTAGCTTCTGATGATGATAAAATACACAATTTCGCCATTTTCATAGCTTTTTCTTCGCCAAAAACCCTAATTTATTCGTACTATAGCATAATTCAAAGAAAAGAGAGGAATAACTTCGATGGTTTCATAGAGTAAGAAGGAATTATGATAACTTCTGTTGAATTGAAGAGAAATATTGTTAAATTTGCAACGAATAATAGGCAAGATTCAAACCAGATGAGCGTGTTGCGCCATTGTTGTGGATTTCAAGGTGAGAAAAAGGGAGATTGTGAATGAGAATGAGGAAACCCTAGGCGCGCGCTTAACATTTTAAGCCCATCTCGCGCCTAGCATTAGAATTCCTTCCAAAAATAAATTTTTTAAAAAAGCTCATAAAGGGTTGCGGTAAGCCCAAAAACCGCAGCCCTTCGTAAAAGAAGGGATGCAGTTTTTTGGATAAGCGCAACCCTTCACTTTCAGGGCTGCGGTTAGCCCAAAAATCGGCGCCCTTCTTACAGTAAGAAGGGCAACGTTTTCTAGTTAACTGCAGCCCTTCACTAAATGGACTGCGGTTTTCTTTAAAACCGCAGCCCTTCATAAAAGAAGGGCTGCCCTTCATTTTTTCCCCCTAGTGTTTCTCAATTTATGCATGCCCCTCATACTTGTCACTTGCTTGTTGTCAAGCATGTTCACAGTTATCTACCTGGTACAACTAATCATGGCTTATGGCTTCGTCCCACCAAGGATGTTTTCCTTATCATTGCGTACTTTAATGCTGATTGGGTTGGTTGCCACGATAGTTGTCGGTCTCCCACTGACTATGTTATCTATCTTGGTGACAACCTCATCACCTGACACTCTAAAAAGTAACATATGTTGTCCAAATCTTCCACAAAGGTAGAGTATTGTGATGTTGCCTACGCGGTGCAAGATACTCTTCATTGTTGCTCTTTTCTTGCAGAGTTGGGACTTGCCATCACCAATATTGGTGATGAAGAATCAAAGCTAGAGTTTATAAAAAGGGGGGATGGGAGGATAAGGGCTAAGATTTTTTCTGTGTAGTGATTGGATCACTTCAGTTGTGGTTAATTATGTAGCACAAGATGTTTAGGAGGCTTGGCTAACTTGCTCTTTTGAAGCAAATATATATAGTTTCACTAGAATGCCATTGTAGTCTTCATATGGGGAATAAGATGACTTATAGATTAACATTAGCAATGATATGGGGATAAGATGGATCGTAGATTAAAAATGAAAATGATATGTGCATATAATGAAGGTGGTGTCTTATGTGTTCTATTTTTTTCATTTTAGTTAAAGAAAACCAGTGACATGATTAGGGGTGTACGTTGACGAGTCGAATCGAGATCGAGCCTGGAGTTTTTCGGCTTGGCTCGTAACACTTTTACTCGAACTCGAGCCGAACTTCGAGCTTTTATTGAATAGTTGCAAGTCAGTTATATTCATTAACACCTCTAAACATATTTAATTAGAAGGCGATAAGCATAACAGATGAACCTTTGATCTTTATATACCGATTCCACTAACTTGAATATGCTTTTATAGGACAATAACTTCAAGGATATCCATCTCAATACACTAGTGGATAAATAAGGAAGGGTTGCGGTTAAAACGGCCCTAAGGTTGCGTTTTTGGTTGAGTCCTTTCCATAGCAGCCCTTCGGAAAAAATGAATGGCTGCGGTTTTGGGCCCAAACCTCATCCCTTTTTACAAATTAAGGGCTGCGGTTTTCATGAAAACCACAACCCTTGTGACCTTAAAAAAAACAATATAATTTTTTTTTTTATGCATTTTTAGTCCTAAATCCCCAAACAATTATATATATATATATATATATATATATATAATATATATATATATATATATATATATATATATATATGAGTATTATTTGCCATTACAAATCATATTTTTATATAAATATAACAAAAAAATATCTAATCAGGAACTTTAACTAGGGTCTTTTTAGTTATCTTTTAGATTCCACCTAACATACAAAATAAATCTTGTAAGCAAGCAAACAAGAACTAGCATTCTAGCAACCACACTCCAATCTTGAGAGTAGAAACTTGTTTGATGAAAGGGCAATTCAAAACTTTAAAAGTTCGACTTCAAAAATGAAAAGGAAAGGCTTTAACAGCAAACTAGTCTACTCAAGCCATAGAAATAAGACAATATGACCAGTATTTGACCAAGATAATTCACAACATCCTTCCCCTTCTTCCTCCCTTTATGCGGGTAATGTCTGTTGGGATGGGAGTCACGTCCTCTGGACAAGCAAAAACACGGATACATAAATACTTAGAATAGATAAAATAGAAGAAACTTAAAAGAAGCAAGCAAGCGTTCTATGCACAATCATATAGCACTACAACCAGGAACAACTATTCAGAACAACCAAGTTAACATCTTTTCATAGATTGGCGAAGAAATACACTAAAGCCATATATGCATCAAGATTACATACAAAGAACTGAGAACACAAATAACACTCCAAAACCCAAAGGATGCCAAGAGATGCAAATAAGACAATCAACCGCGAAACAAGTTTCTCATTAATCATCAAAGGGACCTCAATATTGGGGTAAAAAAAAACTTCTCCAGTTGCAATTACAACACAATTGCATCAAAAAGTAAAAGAAACATATTTCACCTATTCTATTATGTTCCATTTCATCATCTACCAATCATATTGTGGACAAAAAAATCCTTTACAAAATCATTAAACAGATGCTAATCGCCAAATATTGAGATAGTAATCTTTTTTAGCAGGAATAACTAATTTCCAACAATTTAAGCTCAAAAAACTATATCAATCAATTCCAAAACGCAATTGTGTCACATTTATATCAAATTGAAGGGAACAAAACTATTCTGATCGAGTTCTATCGATATACTAAAAAAGAATTTTTTTTAAAAAAAAGGTAAATAAATTTGAAAGACAGATAACACTATTCAAATGAACACGACGATTTAATTTCCTATTTAATTTGGTAGGTCAAGAACCTAAAGCACCTCCAGACTAGTATAAAATGCAACATTGCATTATTTCATATTTTTTTAAAATAACGCAAGTTAGTCAAACAAAACAACAGGAAACATTTTCTATTCAACAAATTAGCCAGAAAAAATCACAAAATGAATCTTCATCATTTCAGATCTAATCGACAATAAAAAACAATTGATAAAATAACAATAAAACAAAGAAATTAATCGAAACGAAAGCAATAATATTCAGAAGAAAAAAATAAAAATCAGGAGAGAGAAAGAGAGAGAGAATAAGTGCTTACCAACATGTTTGGACACGAGAGAAGAAAATCGAAAATGGAAAACGAAAAATGGAGAAGATTTGGGGTTTTAGGGAAGAAGAAGAAGATGAATGAGTAGAGATAAAGAGTTCGAACATCGATATCAGTTCGAAGCTTAGGCCATTAGGCTTGAGTTGAGCGGGTTTTTTTGTGAGATTCTAGGCCTGAGTTGAGGAGAAGAAGAGGAGATGAAATGGGAGGAGAGAGAGAGAGAGATAGATGGGGTGTTTCAGCAGCGAGGGAATGAAAGAATTGGAGGGAGTTTAGGGGCTAGGAAAAATAGAACAATAAAGAATTTAAGGCCCAATAGGATTGCGGTTGGCCCAAAAACGCAGCCCTTCTTACAGTAAGAAGGGCTGCGGTTTCTAGTCAACCGCAGCCCTTCACTAGAAAGGGTTGCGGCTGACTAGAAAACGCAACCCTTCTTACTGTAAGAAGGGTTGTGTTTTCTAGTTAGCCGCAACCCTTCTTGGAAAGGACTGCGGTTTTCTTTAAAACGCAACCCTTCAAAAAAGAAGAATTACGTTTTGAAGAAAACGCATCCCTTCCAGCACAGCCCTTCCTTTTTTTTTCCCTAGTGATAATTGACTCTAGACAACATCCGATCTCTTTTGAAAAGCTTCTCTTAGTATAGGGTCAATGGTGCATAAAATTAACTAGGCTTAGGTCAAACAAGCATATCAAGTGGTCAAGAAATGTGTTTTTGATTTGCTAAAGAATTCTATTTCTATATAACTATATTAATTTAAACCAACCTAAAAAAATAGGTAGTTTATAAATTTATTATTTGTGATCTACACTGACATACTTGTAAAAATAAAAAATAAAAAAAAGGGTTACAAAAGGGAGGTAATGCTATAGTACATCATCCTATTCATGGAATCATGGGACTCTACCACAAGTGCGACAATCGTAAATGGAGTGGAATTCAAAGCTCATGTACTTATCAATATTATCATACATGCATTCAACTTGAGGATGGGACCATAAATCCATAATATACACACACAAAACGAAATCGCCAATAAAAAACCTCCGACATGGTTCAGATATGTATTTGACACAGGATTAACATACTTATTTCAATCACATGAATTTACTTTTATGCCCTTGGCACACAATTTCTATAAATAAGTATAAGTTCATCTTTTTCTGAACATAGCAACTTCCACAAAAGTCAAGTCTTATATATAGAAAGAGGAGAGATAAAGTGAGATGGGATCCTTAGCAGAAGTAGTGGAAGATTGCTTTGGAGTGCTACAATTGTATAGTGATGGATCAGTAAATAGAGTAAATGAATGTGATATTGATTTTGGGGATCATGACAAAAAAGGTATACATGATATTGTTGAAGAAGGTTGGTTAGTTGAATGGGAGGATTTTATGTTTGAAGAGAAACATCAACTTTACCTACGTGTGTATAAGCCAAGTAACAAAAATATTAGCATCAACAACAACAAAAAGTTGCCAATTTTGTATTACATACATGGAGGAGGTTTTTGCCTCGGTTCTCGTACGTGGCCTAACTGTCATAACACATGCCTTCGTCTCTCTTATCAACTTCAAGCCATTGTTATTGCACCTGATTATAGGTTTGCTCTCTATTTTATTTTTTTTCCTCCTCCGCTACATTTCTTTCCTTTCTTTTATTTTAGTTTTTTTTTTTTTGTTTAATGGTTGTTTGGTTAGATACTTAATGCCCTCTCGATAAATTTGTAACTTCCAAAAAAAAAAAAAAAATTACATTTTCAAAGAATACGTGTCCAATTCTATTATTAAAAATTATAATTCCTTTGTTTTTTTTTTTCACTTGTAACATTTTTTTTTTCATTACCTCCAATGCAAAATTTGGGTAGGAGAGAGGTAGAGAGGAAAAAAAGAGAGAGCTCCGTGTGATTGGAGAGAGATAGAGAGAAAGGAAAAGCAAAACTAAAAAATGTTGCAAGTAATTAATTACTTCTCTTTTTAAAAAGTGTTACAAGTAAAAAATGGAGAAAGTAGGTTTTTACCTCAAAAATTAGGTGAACATCATAATTAATTTGCGGAGATGTACAATTCCCTTTTTTTCCAACCAAAATAACATCCAGTATTTCACTTCCTATGATGATAAAATCCTTTCACGTTTCTCCTGATAGTGGAATCTCTTTTGTAATTATCATATTGTACTACTATATAATTAAAAGTTATTATGATTAGAATCGGTGTGATATTAAATGGTTAAACTTGATAATTCTATTTCTAGATAATGATAGTGTATGTGAAACGTTTTATAAATGTGCAAGAACTCAGATACATTTTTTTTTGTGAGGCTTATATTTATACATACAAAGAAAATTGTTCATAAATATTTTGATTAAAGCTTTTGAAAAACAAATTTACCGGGGAACAACCAAAGTCTAAAACAAGCAAGCAAAAAGGCATGTTACGGGTCCACTTAGAGGTTCGTTTAGTCTTCTCTTTCATAACTCATGAGTTGCTGTTGCTGTTGTTGTTGCTGTTGCTGTTCATATATCGCGGGATAATAGTGGTGACATTCTATTGGTCAACCTAAAGTTTGGGAAAAGCATAATAATATGCTTAGTCAAGGAAACTATGAATGCAGAAATAGTTGTTGACAACGCAACCAAAAAAAAGGCCAACAACAATTGGTAAATTACAAGTCTATATATGTATGTATTAACATAAATAGGTAAAAGATTCAACACAAAAATGTTACTAAATGGTCGATGTTTATCCTTTTTTTATTATCATGGGCGTTGAAATACGGGTACTTTTTTTTTTTTTAAGAAAAAGTATCCCCGACCCTACTCGGTCTTAATAGACTAGTTACTTGAGAGTAAGGGGGAAGGATAATGAAACACAAATACCTATTTATCTAATTTTTGCAAGTTTTTAGATTTGTTTTTCCTGATACATTTTTGTTAAATATTAAAAATAAGATATCCACTTGTATATTTGCACATTCTTTTTAACTTTCAAGGTAATATATATCATATGAAGGTTTGCTACTAAATTTGCAAAACTATATTGTGTGTGTAAGCAGGTTGGCACCGGAACACAAACTTCCTGCAGCAATAGAAGATGGGTTGAATGCATTAAATTGGCTACAATCACAAGCAAAACGAATAAAAGAAGTTAGGCTTGGAGAAGAGTATTATAATGATCAAAATACATGCAATAAATTGCTTGAAGATGGAGTAGATTTTGAAAGTGTGTTTATCATGGGAGATTCTTCTGGTGGTAATATAGCCCATCATATGGCAGTCCGTCTAGGATCCGGGTCACTCAAACTTGCTCCAGTTAGGGTTTGCGGATACGTGCTTTTAGCTCCATTTTTTGGCGGGTCTCTTAGGACCAAATCTGAGGCTGATGGTCCTCCTGAGCCCATTCTTACCTTGGAATCCCTTGATAGGTAACTAATATTTATTATCTTCACCATTAGAAATTAGAGTGATTACCATTGGCTTTTTTGAAGTTTTGTTATTTCTTTTTTTTTTAACACGATAGACATTTGACTTATGAATTTCATATGCTCAAGTAATAACTCCCTTATTAACATATCTATGACACAAACCGGAGTATAATATACTGAGTGGTAATCAAGACAAATAAAATTATTGACCAACTCCTTTTTTTATTGGAATATGTTTGGTTATGTAAATGACAGCAACTTTTAAACAAAGATGGAGATAAAACTATATTAAATTTATTATTTTAAAGGAGAGAATGTGATTAAAATTATTGCACCAATATATATATGTTTTCTTCTCTATATTAATTAAAGTTGGCCATTTTATAGTATCCTATTATTAAGTAATCCTACTTTGGTTTTTTTTTTTTTTTTTTGCTTTTTGAGGCATGTATTTTGATTAGGGAGAAAAAACTTATTAATTTGGAACAGCTTACAGCACATTATACAAACTAATTCTACTATCTCGGTCTTTTTTGCTTGTTATAATCATCATAGATAAATTTTTCTAAATGACTTACTACACTCCTATTTTTAGCATGTGGTCCTCATATTATTTTGGCTTATTTTATCATTTTTTAGTTCATTTACCCAAACAATTTCTACTTATTCTATTTTTGTTTTCGTCATCTACTAATACAACTAGTCAACTATACAAGACGTAGGAAGTAGTTGCGCTACTTGCTAATGACAAATAACTGTAACTAGCTCATAGCTTAGATGAGCTCAGCGTTGGGCAACTGAATTAGAAACAAGAATAACCTATGATGTCGTTGTCACAACTTTCTATTATAGTAGATCATGATTTTTAAAAAATATTCAAAGCTATCAATAGTTATTAACGTCATAGAGCAGATAGTATTGTGCTATCATTGAGTACTATTGTATTTATTACTCCAATATATTTATGTCATGGATCGGAATCTTCACTCTTCCACGGTTCCACCATATGTAAATTTTATACTTATGATGGCATGAGAGACGTGAAGAATCATACTACCCACTTTTCACCTTCAATTTTTATATCCAATAATAGCAAAGCTGAAATAATTGATTAGTTTCATAAGTACAACTACTCCTAATTTCCTAAGTAAATATAATTCAGAAAAAATAAAATGAGACCATAAGACGGAAGATCATATTTGAGCGGAGGGGAGTAGGATAATGCATATGTCTAACCAAAGAATAATTATTTTATAACCAACCAACTTTACAATAATTTATTATGCACCAGGTTTACTATAATGTAGTCGGTTTTTATTTGATATGGTCAGTTTTTATTTGACGTAATCACCTATTTCATAGTTAGTTTTTGTACAGTTTATCAGCTTTATATAGTCAGTTTTTATACAATAGTGTTAGTTTTCTTTGTTATAATGAGTTTTTGCATGATGTAATAAGTTTCTATTCACAATATAATATTATAAACTGGTCCATCGAAGACTTACTAACGAAGAAATTCCATAATATTATAGTGGACCTTCTTCTTTGTACACCCAAATACATACAATTCCATTTAACTAGTTTTAAAATCCGTGCACTTAATGCAGTGGCTAAAACTACAAAGCCACCATCATATTTGTATAAGCGAATAGTGTTAGCTGCTTTAAAACAACTTTTTTTTTTATTCTTTCTGCTCATATCTGAATGTGCTACTATTTGTTAGCCTGGTTATTCGTTGATTATGGTCTCTAGTCACCTCTCGTAAAGGGCATGATATAAAGGTATGCAAATTACGCAGGCAGCGGCTTTTATATTGTTATTGGGTTGTAACTTTGTTAGATATCCTTTTATCTACATATAGTACGTGATGCATGACAAGAGTAGATAAAAATACTAACTTGTATTCTATTTTTAGGTTTTGGAGATTATGTCTACCAAGAGGAGAAGGTAGAGACCATCCAGTAGCAAACCCATTTGGGCATTCTAGTCCAAATTTGGATATGGTGTCTCTTGATCCAATATTGGTTATAGTGGGTGGCAAAGAGATTATGAAAGACAGGGTGGAAGACTATGCAAGAAGATTAAAGGAGCTTGGCAAAGACATCACTTATGCTAAGTTTGAAGGACAACACCATGGTTTCTTTACACACAATCCTTGCTCCCATGTCTCTCACCAACTTTTAGAACTTGCCAAACGTTTTATGTTTGCAAAGAAACCCTTTTGCTAACTAAAAAACTTCAACTTCATATTTGCCTAATCTTATGATTCCTGTACCGATAGAAGCCAACTATTTTAAATATAAAATTAAACATGAAACAATACTTTCTTTAACATTTAAGTACTACATCTGTCCCAAATTACTTACAATATTTTCTTACACATGAGTGGGAGAGTTTTGACTTATAAGGAATGTGAAAAAATAGAAGAAAGAAAATTGGATGTTAGCACATGAAGATCAACTTTAGAAAAAAAAAACATAGAAAACTCTTATCATCGAAGGTATGCAGCAATTGAATGGTTGCACTCAAAAAAAAAAAAAAAAAAAAAAAAAAAAAACGTGAGAACTGAAAATTGAAACATAAATTATCTTTCAGTTTCTTTCGCATTTATAGCTATTTTTCGTGTGTTCCTCGAAATCCTTGTATATCAACATGGAGAGCTTTAAATTATTTACAACAATGATGAATATCATACCTGTTCATGTATCATAGAACATAGTTTTTGTTTTTTGGTAATGAGTGGATCCCGGCCTATGTCCTATCTTAGGAAACTTGTGGATCTGAAATTTTGCTATTTACTGAAATGATGAATGTTTTTATTTTATTTTTATGCAAACTAGAATGATGAATGTGATACCTCTTCATGCACATTGAAAATAGTGTCTTATTTCTAGTAATGAGTGAGTCCCGATATCCAATTTAGGAAATTTGTAGAGCTAGAATTTAGGTACGTGTCAAATTTAGGCCATAATTTTAAATTCAAAACATATTATTCGAATTTCACTAGCTCTTAGAACACTCTACCAGCCAAATGAAGCATTTTTGTGCATTTTCTACAAAACCTCATCTCTACTCCTATATCTATTTAATAAAGCTTAAGAGAACACTTGAAAACTTTAGTGTCCTTTAAAAAAATACTTATATATAATTAGTATTTAAATTGTTGAAATAATGTCATGGTTTTAGTATTGAAATATTTTTATAAAGCTATTTTTTTTACCAGTATGCTTTATGTATTTCAATACACGTATCACATACATATAGGATTAGCTCAATATTGAAACAACCACCTCTTCTCACTATTTTCCCTCTTGTCAATTAGTGGAAAATTAATTATACACAAAAAATACGAAAATTTTAGTTTTTTTTTACTAACTTCTAAAACATACATACTCTGTTTTTTAGTTGATCCATTTTCTTTAGCCACACTTGTCGAGACACTAATATTTACCTTCATATTCTTGATTATTAATAAACAAAAATTATCAATATTTGATATTTGAAAAATATACATTAAGACAAATCTAACAAGATCGCACTGTACCTCACAAAATGTTGAGCACTTGCAGACTCATTTTTAATGTTTTTGCTCAAATAAATTGGTAGTAAAACTAAACGCAAGAAAATCAAATAACAACACACATGAATTTAAAGTTATTCAATCTCACCTCTGAGATCTACATCCACACTACCTACTCTTTTATTATTTAATCTTCAAATATATCACTCTTTTAATACAATACGCATTAGTAGAAAAAGGTCGATTTGCGTCGGACCTGGGACCCCTATTTTCGTCGGACTTGGATCCGACGGCACAGGTCTCGACGCAGATGACCTTGAACTGATCTGTGTCGTATGCAGAAATGACGCAGATGTTTTAGCTATTTGCGTCGCACGTTGTATACGGTGTGATGCAAATTGGTATTCCCTAGCCCCACAGGCGGGATATATGGGGAATTTGCGTCGCACATAGCACGGGGTGCGATGCAAATCAGTCATCTACGTCGCACCTTGCGCCATGTGCAACGCAAATGACCTAGTGTGAAAAATAAAAAAAATGCAGTACCAAAGCATGCATGCTTTAGTACTGCATTCGAGGAAAAAGAAACAAGATAGAAATTAAAAGAACCAGATCTAACCAGTGAAACCAATGATCTAACATACAACAAAAAACGAGATCAACAAAAACGAAACGAAATTAAACGAGATAATAATAACCAATGAACCTCAAGGGTACAAATTGTCTTGCGTCGATTAAGAAACGAAAAAAATCTAATAAATATCAAAAATGAAAAATTCGGATCTAACATACAATAAAAAGCGAAATTAAAAAACTAAAGCTAAAAAAAAACCAGATCTAACATACAGAAATTTCAATAAATATATTTTTTAAAAAATACAAATCGACGAAAAAACGAGATCTAACAGAAAGAAATCTCGTTCTTCTTCAAATGAAGTTCTTCAAATCTCATTCTTCAAATCTCGTTCTGCAAATTTCAAAAATAAACATAAATATGGCAAAACAAAGAAATTTAGAATAAAATTTGAACTAAAAATACCCGAGAATCGCGAAATGGAACGAACGAAATTCGCTGCTCTTCTTCGAACGTTACCTACGAACGTTGGTGTTTTTTCAATTTTTATTCGTTGCTTACTTCGAATGTCGAATGTCGTTGTTGGTGTTTGAAGCGGCAGAGTTTAGAGATGTTCGACGGAGATAGAGGGGTTTGAAGAGAAGCGGTTGAGTTGAGAGAAAGAGAGAGAGAGAGAGAGAGAGAGAGAGAGAGAGAGAGAGAGAGAGAGAGAGAGAGAGGCGCTGAAAATTGAGAGGGATGGAGAGGGAGGGAGAGGCGCTGAGAATTGAGAGGGAGAGGGTGTGTGAGGCGCTAGGGTTTATGAAATAAAAAGGGTAGGTAGTGGGCCTCGTGGCCTATTTGCGTCGCACATTTAACAGGTGCGATCCAAATTGGGTATTTTGCAACGCACCTAAAAGACGTGCGTCGCAGATAGTTTGAAATTTTTTTTCAATGTAGAGACGATTTGCGTCGCATGAGTCAGGGTATCCGACGCAAATTTGGCTTTTGCAACGAACGTAAGGCATGTGCGACGCAAATGGGGCATATCTGCTGCTTATGTAACCATGTTGTGCAACACACTCCTCTTTATGTGCGACGCAAATTACGTTATTGCGTCGTTTTGCCTTTCATGCGACGCAAATGGGGTGACACAAATCGTCCTTTTTCTACTAGTGAGGATTCCCCCACTACTAACTCTAGTAGTGCTTCTTAACACCTAACTCTAAGTGTTGCTACTCTCTATAATAATGGAATTACAGAAAGATTTAATCCTCGCAAGTGTGCTTCTTATATAAGAAAATGAGGGATTGTTACAATCATTATCGAGTACTTTCAACTCACTAGAACTCTGTTATATACTCTGTGCTATTGGATGTGTTTTCAACTCTCAAAAATTTTCAATCTATTTCATAAAACTTGTATATTTCAACTAATAATTATTATCCCTTATATAAATTATATTCTGAACAAAAATCACTCTAAAATATATGATAATCTTCTTGAATAATTTTTGTTTCTGAAATTAAGGAATAAAATCTTTTATTTTCAAAAGCTGAAAATTACCTTTTCTTTAAGAAAAAGTGTTTTTTGATCCACTAGTAGAAAAATGGACTATTTGCGTCTCCCCAAGTATACAAGGACTATTTGCGTCTCCCCAAGTATACAATAAGAAAAACGACGCAGAAGTGAATGGAAACCTCATTTGTGTCTCTCATCCAAATGAGACTCGACGCAAAAGACACCATATTGTATTTAGCTAATGTGCAACGCAAAACATCATCGCACAAAGCCAAAACACAAGCTATATGCATCGGACCCTTAAGCAACGCGACACATATAGATCATTTTGTCTTTGATGGAATAAAATGGATTCATATTATTATGATCTGATCCCTCTTTTTTTTTCTAATGATGGATCATTTCTTTTCCCGATATATGAAATATCAGAACATATACAAGGATATGCGTCGGACCCTTAGGGTCATCCGATACACATCGCTGCATGCTTGGATACAAAAAGTGAGGCCCCAATCTGCGTCGCAGTTCTCTTTAGTGCGATGTAAAAAGTGATTTGCGTCAGACCCCATGTCCCATCCGATGCAAATCACTTTTTGATGTCCCACTTACTTTTTCGATCCAACGACATAATTGTCAAGCCCTAAATACAATTCTAAACTGAAAACTCTCACTCTCTCTCTCCTGCGACAAACTCACCCTCGCCCTCACACTCACCGGCGCTCCCTCACCCTCGACGGCGACTATCGCTTCTCCAGCGAATTCACTCAACCCCTCTTTGGCAGTTTTCAGGTGTGTAATCTCACTCTCTCTCTTTCTCATTCTCAGTCCTCTCTATCATTCTCACTCGGGCTTCAATCGTACTTACTCCAGGCTGCTGCCCACTTCGCCGGCGAATCCTTGCGGTCGTCTCACCGCCGGTGCACTCCCTCATTCTCGGTCACTCCTATACCTTCATGTACCCCTTTAGATCCGCCATTGCCATTCACTCAACTGTGAAGATTTCCTTCTATTATTCCTAATAGAAATTAGAAAAATTCTACACTATTGTTCTTATGTTTCGTAAATATTAAAAAGTAATTTGGCCAGTCAATGGGTGAATTGAATTAATGTCCCTTTTTTGTGTTGAAAGGAATTGAATTAAATTGAACTGAACTGGACTAAACTAAGTTGAACTGTGAGAAATCGAAATGTATAGAGAAGATAAACTGACTTAAATTTAAAAGAAGGATTTTTCGCCAATTGCAGCCTTTTGTAGTTGCGAGTTTGTTAATTGCATCCTATTCATTTCAAACTCTCCAATTGCAGCCTCATAAATTCAAGGTACCTTTAAGTTGCAGCCCAATTTGGATTTGAGGCCAAAGATCACGTCATGGTTAACCATGGTTAACCTCCAACGGGAATTTTTGTCTTAACCCTTTTCCAAAACCCTCGATTTCTCTCTCTCTCCTCTGACCTCCAGTTGCTCTCTCTCCCATTTCTCCTCTGACCTCCATTTTGTCTCTCCTCTCTCTCCAAGACCACCATTTTCTCTCTCCTCTCCATGCTGGCATTTCAAAGATAGGTGGCAATGACTGAAAATTTTGCGGGAAGCTCCACACAAGCATCTTCTACTTCGAAATCTGGACCCATGATATGCCCTAAGTAAGTTGCCCTTTTTCTTTTCCATTTGCAATTCTTTAATGGCGTAAGTAATTGTTGTTTATTCACTTTGTTCCTGCAATTAGATATATTTTAATGTTTAACGTAACACAAGATATTGTTAACTAAATTTAGGGTTGGAAAGTTTTTATTATTTTTAATGAATGTGAATTTGAAATTGAACTGGGATTTCGGCATTAAACCCCTCCCTCCTGAGATTGGAGTTAGGCTGTTGTATGGGGAAAAATTTAAGAATAAGAACTTACTGGTTAATTGGGTTGGGGGGTCATTGTTTAACGATGGTCAAATTCCTATTGGGAGTTTCACCATTAACTATGTGAAACAAATTGTGAGGGACAAATTAAAATTCAATGGTAGCTTTAAGATTTGGTATAGAAAGTTTGGGAAGAATCTACTCACTTGCAGGAAGGTTTTGTGTGTTGAAAGTGACATTGCTGACTTACTTAGGACCATAGATAAGGCTGGGTTTGTGACTTTATATGTAGTGTTTGATGAGTTAAATGGGAATCCAATGTTTGTGGACCCCTCACAACTAAAACCCCTATCCCCTGTTAAATACCAACCATATGTTAAGATAATAAATAGCAAAAGCAACCCTAGAGATAGATCCCCTTCCCAACCACTAAAAAACAGAAAGACCCCTGTCACTAGACCTGAAAAGCTACCCTTAAAGAGAAATTAAAATTCAATGAGGGACAATTAAGTGGTAGCTTTAAGATTTGGTATAGAAAGTTTGGGAAGAATCTACTCACTTGCAGGAAGGTTTTGTGTGTTGAAAGTGACATTGCTGACTTACTTAGGACCATAGATAAGGTTGGGTTTGTGACTTTATATGTAGTGTTTGATGAGTTAAATGGGAATCCAATGTTTGTGGACCCCTCACAACTAAAACCCCTATCCCCTGTCAAATACCAACCATCTGTTAACATAATAAATAGCAAAAGCAACCATAGATATAGCTCCCCTTCCCAACCACTAAAAAACAGAAAGACCCTAGTCACTAGACTTGAAAAGCTACCCTTAAAGAGAAAAATTCCTAATGCTCTTGTAGTTGGTAATCCAGAGAAGAGGAAGACTAGAGGTTAGGAAAAGGTTGTGACTATTGGCAAGAGTGAGTTTCTCAAAGGAGTAAAATCTAAGCAAAGTCCTAAGAAGCCAAATACAAGCCAAAAAAACCAAAGCCAAAGTCAAAACAGTCCTTGGGGAAGAGTCATAGGAAGCCAAAGGGTGTTAAGAAAAAGAAACAGAGAACTGTTTGTGATGAGGAAGATGGTGAAGGTGATGGTGAAGGAGATGATGGTGAAGGTGAGCCACAACTGAATGAGAAACATGATGGGTATGCATCTGATCTCCCAGTTCAGGAGGGGGGCTTTGACAATATTCTGTAGGAGGATCTATTTGCAGTTGGAGTAGGTGATGATATTTTTGCAAGGAGTTCATTCAAGTTTAGGTGTAAAACCAAAAACTAGGCAAGCTAGAGAGGGCGAATATGAGAGGCAAGCAACTGAGGGTGGATCAGAGAGGCAAGCTATTGAGGGTGAAGCTGAGAGGCAAACTAGAAAGAGTGGAGATAGGTTAACTGCAAATCTAGAAGGTGGGTTTAGAATTGAGGATGAGCTTGAGTTTGATTCCGATGATGATGGGAGTTTATTTACATCTGATGAAGAAAGAGATCCCATTTTCAATCGTAGTGTAGATTTTAGCTAGCCTATTAATCTAAAACCTGTGTGTAGGTTTGCATTAGTGAGGTTACTTAGGAAAGCATTGAGACAACATGCTATTGAGGGCCACTATGACTACCACTTCATCCATAACAGCAACAATAGGGTGACTGCCTACTGTGTCAACAGATGTCAATGCCCATGAAATAGTAAAAGATCAAAGAGGGTTGGTTGTGTTTGTGGGAAGACTGTGTGTAGGTTTAAGGTTACTACAAGGAGATTAAAGTGAAAGAAGACTATGTCTATTAGAAGCATTAGACTGAAGCATAATTGCACCTTTCAAAACTGGAACAGGAAAGTAACAGTTGATTTTTTAGCTGGGAAGTACTTAGAGAGGTGGAGAGCAGATCATGTGTGGCATCTTGTTAAGGGATTTGGCTCAACTATTATGCAAGATTTGGGTGTTCAATGTGGGTATCATAAAATGTGGTATGCTAGGGCAAGGGCTAAATACATTTTGTATGGGGATGGGGCAGATCAATACAAGAGGGTATGGGATTATGTGAATGTCATAAGGCAGCATTGTCAGGTCATTATGAATTCTAGGTCATTATGAATTTAACAAATACATAGTTTGGATTGTTGTAAGATGTTGGAAAACTGCCAATTTGGGATCGATTTGTGCCTTTTTTGAGTATTGATAACCATTGTCAAACTAGATGAAGAATTTCAGAGAAGAGAGGAAAAATAGAAAGGTTGAAGATGAAGTTGGAAGAAGATGACTGAACGGACACTTTAGGTAATTACTAAAATAGGTTTCGAAACGGACACTTTAGGTAATTACTAAAGTAGGTTTCGGTTGTTGTTGTTACCAAAACGTGACAGAAACTATCGAACTCTCAAAACCTCCAATTTCAAAGGGTACTAAAATATAAACAATTGAAAAAAACAATTCTAAGTATAAATTAACCAATATGATATAAATGTGTTAATCCAAATAAGCCAAATAGAGTTATAAAGTCACAATATTTAAGAGAAAAGAATGTCATAATAAGTTTGGTAATGTTCAAAACATTTTCGGTAATAACAAAAACATGTTTGGTAATTACATAAAATCATATGATCTGGGGCTAATTTGGGCTTTTTAATATAAAGAGGGACAATGGGGGACCCAAAACTCAGGTCAATCGGGTTTGGAAAGGTACTTGGCCTAATGGACCCAATGCCATGATTTTCCAATCCACATAGGATTACTTTGATGAATAATGAGAATGAATTATTGTGATTGGATATGTTTGGTAATAACCTAAAAGCATATGATTAGGAGTTAATTTGTGCTTTTTATTACAAAGAGGGACAATGGGAGCCCAAACCTTAATTCAATGGGGTTTGGTGAAGTATTGGGCCAAATGGACCTAGCTAGTGGCATGATTGTCCAATCCACATATGATAGCTTTGATGAGTAATGATAAATGATTGTGATTGGGAGAACATACTCCACTTAGTATGTTCAGTGATACACATAACATATTTAGTAATTACCTTAAAATATATCCTCTGGGGTTAATTTGGGCTTTTTAATACAAGAAGGGATGATGGGGCCCAAAACTCAGTTCGATGACGTCTGGTGAGATATTGGGCCTAACGGACCTAATGACCTTATTGTCCAATCTCAAAGGATTTCTTTATGAGTAATACGATCGTATTATGATTAGATATGTTTAGTAATATGCAAAAGATGTTTGGTATTAACCTAAAATCATATGACTTGGGTTTTTTAGTACAAAGAGAGACAATGGGGGCCTCAAACTCAAGTCAATGGGGTTTGGCAAGGTATTGGCCTAATAGACCCGGTGGCATTAATGTCCAATCCCCATAGGATTATTTTGATGAGTAATGATAAACTACTTTGATTGGGAGAACATCCCTCACATAGTAGGTTTGGTAATCCCCACAACATGTTGGGCAATTAAAATAAAACATATGTTATGTGGTTAGTTTGGGCTTTTTAATACAAGGATGGAGAATCGGGGCCCAAAACTCAACTCAATGGGGTTTGTTGAGGTATTGGGCTTAATGTACCCAGTGACATGATTGTTCAATCTCCATAAGATTGCTTTGATAAGTAATGAGAATGGATTGTGATTGGGTAGGTTTGATAAAGTCCAAAATATATTTGGTAATTACCTAAAAACATATGATCCGTGATTAATTTGGTCTTCTTATTACAAGAAAGCACAATGAGGGTGCAAAACTCAACTCAATGGGGGTTTGGTGAGGTATTGGGCATAATGAACCCATTGGCATGATTATCCAATCCCCATAAGATTACTTTATGAGTAATGAGAACGAATTGTGATTGAATAAGTTTGGTAATGCTCAAAACATGTTTGGTGATTATCAAAAAGCATATGATATGTGGTTAATTTAATGGGGACCCAAATTCAAGTCAATGGGGTTTGGTGAGATATTGAATCAAATGGACTCAGTGGCATGATTTTCCATTCTTCATAGGATTGCTTTGATGAGTAATGACAATGGATTGTGATAGGATATGTTTGGTAATACCCAAAACATACTTGGTAATTACCTAAAAGCTTATGATCTGTGGTTAATTTGAACTTTTTAGTACAAGGAGGGACAATGGCGGCCCAAAACCCAAGTAAATGGGGGTTTGGCGAGGTATTGGGCTTAACGGACCCAGTGCCATGACTTCCCAATCCTCATATGATTGCTTTTATGGATAATGAGAATGGATTGTGATTAGATAGGTTCGGTAATGTACAAATCATGCTTGGTAATTACCTAAAAACATATGATATGGGGTCAATTTGGGCTTTTTAGTATAAGGAGGGACAATGGGGTCCCAAAACTCAATTCAATGGGGTTAGGCGAGGTATTGGGCCTAATAGACCCACTTATATGATTGTCTAATCCCCATAGAATTTCCTTGATGAATAATGCGAATGGATTGTGATTGAATATGTTTGGTAATGCCTAAAACATGCTTGGTGATTATCTAAAAGCATATGATCTCGGGTTAATTTGGGCTTTTAATAATACAAGGAGGGACAATGGGGCCGTTTTACTCAAGTCGAAGAGTTTTGTGAGGTAATAGGCCTAATGTACCTAGTGACATGATTGTCCAATCCCCATAGAAATGTTTTTGATAAATGATGGGAATGCGTTGTGATTGATAGGTTTGGTAATGCCCAAACTTGTTGGGTAATTATCTAAAAGTATATGATATGGGTTAATTTGGAATTTTTAGTACAAGGAGGGACAATGAGAGCGCAACACTAATGTCAATGGAGTTTGGTGAGGTATTGGTTCTAATGGACACAGTTGAATGATTGTCAAATCTGCATAGGATTGCTTTATGAGTAATGAGTGGATTTTCATTGGATAGATTGGTAATGCTAATTATCTAAAAGCATATATAATCTGGGATTAATTTGAGTTTTTCAATACAAGGAGGGATAATGGGGGCCGTAACTCATGTCAATGGAACTTGGTGAGGTATTGGGTCTAATGGACCCAGTAGCATGATTGTCAAATCCAAATAGGATTGCTTTATAACTAATGTGTGGATTGTGATTGGATAGATTAGTAATGCCCAGAAATTATCCAAAAGCATATGATATGGTGTTAATTTGTGCTATTTAATACAATGAGGGACAATAGGGACACTAAACTCAAGTCAATAGGATTTGGTGAGGTATTGGACCTAATGTCCCTAGTGGCATAATTGTATAATCCCTATAGGAATGCTTTGATGTGTAATGAGAATGGTTTGTGATTTGATGGGTTTGGTAATGGCCAATATAGGTTTGGTTATTAACTAAAAGAATATGATCTGGGGTAATTTGGGCTTTTTCGTACTAGAAAGGACAAGGAGGCCCAAAAACCCAAGTCAACGGGGTTTGGCGAGGTATTGGGCCTAATGGCTCCACTGACATGACTGTTAAATACCCATAGATTCCTTTGATTAGTAATAGGAATGAATTATGATTGGATAGATTTGGTAACACTAGTAGAAAAACGACGATTTGTGGCACCCCAAGTGTATCGAATGTAAAGCAAAACGACGCAAAAGGGTAATTTGCGTCACACGTAAAGAAGAGTGCGACGCACATCAGGTGTAAATGAGCACCAGATATGAGTTATATGCGTCGCATATACCATAGGTGCGTTGTAAAAGCCTAATGTTCATCGGACCACCAGGCACATACGACGCAAATCGTCTTCGCTGATCTGCGTCGCATGGTACTTTAGTGCGTTGCAAAAGCCCAATTTGCGTCGCACATCATGGCTCGTCCGACACAGATCCGCGGCCCACAACTTAGCCTAATATACTTAACCCCGCCGCTTCCGCTCTCACTCTCAAATTCTCCTCTGACTCCATTTCGTTCTTAAACCTAAAATAAACTCTCGGCCGACTGTCACTCATCTCCTCGCTTTCTCTTTCTCTTTCTCTCTCTCTCTCTCTCTCTCTCCCCCCTTCCCTCACTCACTTCATTTCGTTCCCTTAACCTAAAAACTCCAGCCGTCATTCATCTCCTCTCTCTCTCTCCCTCCCTCACTCACTCCATTTCGTGTTCCCTTCACTTAAAACTCCATTTCGTTCGTTCATCATTTCAATTTCTTCTCGCTTCACTCCATTTCGTTCGTTCTATTTCGCGATTCTCATGTATTTTTAGTTCAAATTTTATTCTGAATTTCTTTGTTTTGCCATATTTATGTTTATTTTTGAAATTCGAAGAACGAGATTTCTTTCTGTTAGATCTGGTTTTTGGTTATTTGAAGAATGAGATTTGAAGAACGAGATTGAAGAACGAGATTTGAAGAAGAATGAGGTTTTTGGCGATTTGTATTTTTTTTAAAAATATATTGAGTGAAATTTCTATCTGTTAGATCTGGTTTTTTTTTTAGGTTTAGTTTTTTAATTTTGTTTTTTATTGTGTGTTAGATCTGAATTTTTCATTTTTGATATTTGTTTAGATTATTTTCGTTTCTTAATCGATGCAAGACAATTTTTTTGAGGTTCACTTGTTTAATTATTATCACTTGTTTCTTAATATTTGTTAGATCTGGTTTTTAATTATCGTCATTTGTTTCACTGGTTAGATCTGGTTTTTAATTATCGTCTCGTTCCTTTTTCCTCGAATGCAATACTAAAGCATTCATGCTTTGCTACTGCATTTTTTATTTTATTTTTCACATTATGTCATTTACGTCGCACATGGCGCAAGGTGCTACGCAGATGACTGATTTGCGTCGCACGCCGTGCTATGTGCGACGCAAATTCCCCTTATATCACGCCTGTAGTTTGTAGTTTGTGGGCTGGGAAAACCAATTTGCGTTGCACTGTATACAACGTGCGACGCAAATAGCTAAAACATCTGCGTCGTTTCCGCATACGACGCAGATTAGTTATAGGTCATCTGCGTCGAAACCTGTACCGTCGGACGCAAGTCCGACGCAAATAGGGGTCCCAGGTTCGATACAAATCGACCTTTTTCTACTAGTGTAATCCTCAAAGCATGTTTGATAATTAACTAAAAGCATATGATATGGGATTAATTTGGGTTTTTAAGCACAAGGAGGGACAATAGGCGTCGAAAACTCAAATCAAAGGGTTTGGTGAGTTAATGGGCCTAATGGACTCAGTGGGATGATTTTCAAAATCCCTATATGATTGTTTTGATGCATAGTGGGAATGGATTGTGATTGATAGATTTGGTAATTCCCAAATCATATTTAGCAATTATCTAAAAGCATATGATCTAGGCTTAATTTGGATCTTTTTAGTACAATGAGAGACAATGGGAGCCCAAAACACAAGTCAATGGGTTTAGTGAGCTATAATTGGGCCTAATGGACCCAGTGACATGATTGTCCAATCCCCATATGATTGCTTTACGAGTAATGAGAATGCAATGCAATTCGATAGGTTATGTAATGCTCAAAATGTGTTTGGTAATTATCTAAAAGCATATGATCTAGGGTTGATTTGGGCTTTTTAGTATAATGAGGGACAATGGGTACCCAAAATTAAAGTAATTGGGGTTTGGTCAGGTATTAGGCCATATAAACTCAGTGGCATGATTGTTCAATTTACATAGGATTGCTTTGATGAGTAATGATAGAGCAGTGTGATTAGAAGAATATCCTGAACTTACTAGGTTTGGTGATCCCTATAACATGTTTGGTAATTACTTTAAAGCATATTTTATATGGTTTATTTGGGCTTTTTAATGCAAAAGGGCCAATGGGGCCTAAAACTCAACTTAATAGGGTTTGATGAGGTATTGGGCCTAATGGACTCAGTGGCATAATTATCCAATCCCCCATATGATTACTTTGATTAGTAATGAGAATGCATTGTGATTGGTTAGATTTGGTAATGCCCAAACATGTTTGGTAATTACCTAAAAGCATATGATCCGGGATTAATTTGGACTTTTTAGTACAATGAGGGACAATGAGGGTAAAAAACTCAAGTTAATAGGATTAGGTGACGTATTGGGCCAAATGAACCCAGTGGCATGATTGTCCAATCCACATAGGATTGCTTTGATGAGTAATGATAAAGGATTGTGACTGAGAGAAGATCCTCAACTTAGTATGTTTGGTAAACCCCATAACATGTTTAGTGTTTACTTAAAAGCATATGCTTTATGGTTAATTTGAGCTTTTTTAAACAAGGAGGGACAATGTGGGCCCAAAACTCA
This sequence comes from Beta vulgaris subsp. vulgaris, assembly GCF_026745355.1. NCBI lineage: Eukaryota > Viridiplantae > Streptophyta > Magnoliopsida > Caryophyllales > Amaranthaceae > Beta > Beta vulgaris. Next base: position 26,133,287 of record NC_079206.1, read on the forward strand.
ATTCAATGGGGTTTGATGAGGTATTGGGCCTAATGGACTTAGTGGATGATTGTCCGATCCCCATATGATTACTTTGATTATTAATAAGAATCGATTGTGATTGGTTAGGTTTGATTGGTAATAACTCAGCCAGATGGGGTTCCAACACTCTTGTCAATGGGGTTAGGTGAGGTATTGGATCAAATGGACCGAGTGACATGATTGTCCAATCCACATAGGTTTGTTTTAATGTGTAATGATAAATGATTGTGATTGGGAGAACATTTTCCACTTAGTAGGTTTGGTATACTAATCTAGAAGCCCAAAACACATATGCTTTTAGGTAATTACCAAACCCATTGACTAGGTAATTACCTAAAAGCATATGATCCGAGATTAATATAGAAGCCTTTAGTTTGTTGTCTATTAAGTACATATATGTCATTCTTTCTTAATTAACCAACTTCATATAAAAGCATAACGAAAAAGTGAAGTGATTGAGAATTACCTCTTGAGTCTTGCATGTGATTTCCACTCTTACTCTTCTTGTTTTTTTTTTTCTACTCTTCATTCCGTTTGATTACTTGCTGAATATAAGCATACCAATAAATGTATCAAATTATGAAAAAAAAATAGTACCTTTTGAAGAATAAAGTAAATAAGAAAAGAATTACCTTTTCAATTGTTTTTTTTTTTCGTTGAGAATTGACAGTGTTGTCTTTTATTTGCACATAATGGAGAAGAGGAGATGAAGAGCTTTCAACAATTTTGAAGCATTTCATTATTTTTGAAAGTTGAAAATTGATATTAGATTTGAGCGGTTAGTCATGGGAGTCTCTCCCACTTTTTTAGGGATTTTAATATTTTTTTAAAATTGTTTTGATAATATGGTTGTAAATTCTATGGTTAATGGGGTTTTAAAAACATCAGAAGTTGGTTGCTTCCTTATCTCCCACTATTTTATGGATTTTAAATTTTTTTTAAATTTATTTTGATTGTTTGATTGTAAATTCTATGGTTTATTGGGTTTTCAAAAGAAAAAGGAAAAAATGCAATGTTTTATGTCGATGTAATTTTATCATATAAACCACATAAAACCTCATGGATTAAGTTATCAATTACCCATATCCTAACCATACAGTTCCATCATCATATATATTATAGTCACATGATTTGAGGCCATTGCCCAAAATAATTATTATTTTATGTAATTCCCTAAAATGGGTTAGGTAATGACCTGAAGTTTTGTTAATATCCTAATCTAATTAGCTAGTCACCTAAAATTTATAATGGTTATGTTAGGTCATGACCAAAGAAATCTTGTAGTATAACTTGCACAAAAAATCAGTGACATTCCACTATAATATAGGTCCCAAATATGCTGCAAATTCTTCTCATGTAATTGTTAAACTAAAGTATGATATACTCATCAAATATGACCCAATAAAAGTGTGAAGTGCATTGATTTATTGTAATTATCCCATGCACACCTTAATTTTATATTTGCTCATATGCAAAATATGTTTAGTAATTACCAAAAGATGTTTATGTTTGGTCATGTCTGAAATATATTTAATAATTACCAACATATCGCAGTACTTTAGACCAAAAAAACAGCTTGTTTTTGTCTAGAAATTGAGGATTGCTGAAGTATGTTGGGTAGGAGTGGTCCCCAAGAACGTTCGCCTGAATTAACCATATGTAAGCTGGAAACTTGAAAGACAAGGTTAGAATACCTCGGGGGTTGTTCCAGGATCGCCCCTCCGACGCTCAAGTTAGTTGTGGTAGAGAGAGAAAGTCTAGAAAGCAAGAGATGCTCTAGTTTGTTAGGTGAGAATTCAATACATGTTCATTGATGAGACAATTAGTATTTATAACATTAGGGATTCCTAGATAAGCAACATTGATGGGATGGGCTTTCTTGGTATTAATGGCTATGTTGCCTTTTCAGCCCCATCTGTGGATCACTAGATAACCTGAAACTAGGTTAACTCTCAAGTGGGAACTACGGTGACACTTGCACATCGGTTATTTTGGTGATGTGGCGTAGATATTGGGCGGGCCCTTTGTTGAGCCCAAACAATTAGCCTCACGCTGTTCGCCTTTCTCTAGGCCAACCGACCTATGGCTAGGCCTTAGTATGGTTGAGCGAGCGGAATGCCACTCGGACAAGGAGACAACAAGCTCCACGCTGTTCGAGTGGGTATTGACTGGTTTCTAGCTCTATTTAGCTAAATAGGGAGAGCGGCTCGAGACAAGGAAGCCGACCGCGTTGAAGGCTACTCCGACAAAGAGCTAATGAGCCCCATGCTATCCGACTTGATATCCCTTTGTTACTTAGTTATATTTGGCTAAGCACAGAGCGACTCCGCAAAGGGGGGAGGGTTTCCTGTTGGCCGAGTGGGTTGTACGCTGCTCGGGCGAGTGGCTAATAAGCCCCCTGCTGTCCGAGTGGGTACTTATCCATATTTGGCTAAGTATAGAAGTGACTCAGCAAAGGAGGGGGATTTCCTATTGACCGAGTGAGTTGTATTCCACTCAGATGAGGGACTAATGAGCCACATGCTGTCCGAGTGGGTACTCTCAAATACTTAGCCATATTTGGGTAAGTACAGAAGCAACTTAGCAAAGGAGGGGGATCTCCTGTTGGCCGAGTGGGTTGGACGCCACTCGGATGAGGGGCTAATGAGCCCCAAGTAGTCCGAGTGGGTACTCTTGGGTACTTAGCCATATCTAGCTAAGTACAGAAGCGACTCGACAAAGAAGATGGGATCTCTTGTTGACCAATTCGATTAAACGCCACTCGGATGAGGGGCAAATGAGCCCCCTATTGTCCGAGTAGGAACTCTTGGGTACTTAGCCATAGTTAGCGAAGTACAGAAGCGAGTCGACAAAAGACGGGGGATTGCCTGTTGGTCGAGTGGGTTGGACTCCACTCGGATGAGAGGCTAATAACCCCATGTTGTCTGAGTGGGTACCCTTGGTTACTTAGCCATATGTGACTAAGTACATAGGCGACTTGGCAAAGAAGAGGGAATCCTTTGTTGGACGAGTGGGTTGGACGCCACTCGGATGAAGGGCTAATGAGCCCCATGCTGTCCGAGTGGGTACCCTTTGATACTTAGCGATATTTGACTAAGTAGGGATGCAACCTGGCAATTGAGAGGAGGTCTCCTTTGGCCCGAGCTTGTTGAACGCCACTCGGATAAGGAGCTAATGGGTCCCATGCTATTTGAGCGGGTGCCAGTTGGAGTTTATGCTTTCATGAGGTGGAGAGGCATCGCTTATTTTTGTCCCCAAGCGGATGAGTACGACCTAAGATGCCACATGGCGGCCTTGGATTTTTGGGAGCTTGGGGCCCCTCTTCATGTTGAGCTAACTAGATGATGTTGAGAGTTTTCTCGGCATTTTGTCTTCTTGAAGCCTTGACTTTGGGTCATGTCCTTTGGGCTGAACTAATCCGATTGGGCCTCTTAAAGAGCCCATCAAGGAGATGCCGGGGGGGGGGTTGGCGTTGCACTTCCCTCGAGATGCGCCTACATATGTGAGGGACAAGAAAGAGTTTCAGATCATTTGCTCATTTCACAATCTTTCTCTCTCAAAAATTCTCCACTTTTCTCTCTCAAGTTTCCAGCTCAGTCTCTCCAGTTCCTTCATCCGACCATGTATACGTTCTTGATTTTTCTTTAAGTTTCTTTCAATAAACCTCGGCCGACCCCCTTGTTTATAAATAATAGGGAGTTCATCCGAGTCGGTGACCCCCCCAACTTCACCTCCATATAAATTATCCGAGGAGGTGAGGGAGATGGGAATAATGTTAGTGTTGACTCTAGTAATTTGCCTCGACCCCTCGATTGTACCCGACACAGTCTCTCTCCCAATTTCTCTATCACAAGTGGAGGATGAGGCTAAGAGCATCATTCCCTACCCTTGGGAGGTGTCCCTTGCCTATCCTTATTCGAGAAGTTTCTTAGACCGGTACTTGTCTGATGGTGTAGTTAGGATAGCTATGCCGAGGGAGGAAGGTGAAGCGTCTACTTTAGGCAACCCGAGTTGGATCCGAAGGGGGGTCCACATATCTGTTTTCCCCTACCTGCCTTGATGAAGGCCTTGAAAGAAGATCTTCGGGGTACAAGTGTCAGGCTCCAAATAAAGGACCATTTCTATTTGGTCCAAGTAGAGTCTCATTCGACGATATTGACTCTGCATTCTGGCTATTCGGCGGTGTATAATAAGGCTCTGGAGATGGGCCTTCGGTTCCCCCTTACTCCTTTCATCCAGGAGTTCTTGAATGCATAGTCTCTCCTTGTGCCAAAAATCGCCGAATGGGGATACATCCTTGCCTATAGACCATTTGCGAGATCATTGGCGTGAGGCTGACCGTCACTTTGTGGCAACATATGTAAAAGCTGGTGGAGGTGATGGCCGGAGTGAACGACCTTGGCTGGTGTAGTTTCCAGGTCCGAAGGGGGTATAGGGTAGTGACTCATCTACCCACTTCTCAAAAGGGGTTCAAGAGGGAATTTGACTTCGTCTATTTTGGTGGAGAATGGCTAGTGCCCACTGTCCGATCGACACTTGAGCCCAACCATGGGCTCAACTTTCGGGTTCCTAAGTTAAATGACGAAGAGGTCGTGGCGGCCTGCTACATGCAGCTAGAATCTGAGATACTGAATGTGGGGGGGGGGGGGTTTATGTGGCCGACAATTACTTGCCTAGATGCCTCCTCTTCAAGAACGAACCCTTCTTGGTTGCTATGGGGATGAGCGCAGCCTTTCCTAAGGGTAATTTACTAAGGGGTTCGATTTTTCGTCGCGAATTTTTGCACCGTTGTTTTTCTAACTCTTGTTATCTTGCAGAACCTTCACTTGCCTACTTCACTGAGTCAGACCCAGCAATGGCCTAGCGATTAACTTCTGCAGCACTTAAGGCGGCTCGGATCAGAGCCGAGTTAGGGGAAATAATCATGAAGAATCATGCTGCTCCTAAGGTATATTTTTCCGACTCGTCTCTTTCATTATATAGTGAAATATTTGATTCGATGAATTTGGCTCACTTTTTTTTGGGAATTTCAGGACCCTGCTAAGCTGAAGCCGAAGAAACGCAAGTAGCGTTCTGCAAACAAGGTAGCCCAGACTGAGAAGGCTTTGGCTAAGGCCCAAGCTGAGAAGGAAGCGGCCAAGAAGGCCAAGATGATGCCATCTATAAAGGTTAGTAGTCCTCGGGTCGAGTCCAGGATCGAGGATAATGACCTATCTCTTCACTCCTCTCAGTTCAACCCTCGGAGAAGTCCTGAGTACCCCCCGGTCCCCTACTCAAGAGCAAATAGTTGGGGAGAAGACAGCCGAAGCAGTCCTTGTTCCATTTATCGAGCTGAGGTGCTCAGATAAGAACAAGAGGGTGAATCCGGCTTTGGGGATTCTCTCTACCACCACCAACTAGGAGCACATCAATACGACTCTCGGGAAGAATGAGACCAACGAGCTTTACCGCTCATGGCTCGATGTAAGTTTCTTGTTTGACTTTGCTTAGTTTGTTTTTGCTTCGGTTCTAATAACATTTTGTTTTGAAAGTTCTCCATCCGAATGACCAGCATCGTGGAAAATCGACAGGCTTTGTTCGAGGAGGTTGAGGATCTGAGACAAAAGTGTCCGAAGCATATCGACGAGCTGAGCAAGGCCTAGAACGACAAGAGGATTGCTGAGTCGAAGCTTGATGATGTTGTGAGGGCCATTAAGACAGACCAGGAGAATATTTAGGCTGAGCGGGATAAATGCAAGAAGGTGAAGGTTGATCTCACCTTTGCTTGGGACGCTACACTGAATGCCAAGAAAGACGCTGATGCCAAATGAGCTAAAGCTGAACTGGGCCTGGCCGATGTCCGTAACAAGCTGGAGGTGGTCGAGGGGAAGATTATTCACACAGTGGCAGACCATTCAGGCTTGTGATGATTACAATGCTGAAGTGGGTCATAAGTCCCAAAAGATAGCGAGGATGAAGCCCTAAAGCGGTTAAAGGGGGCGTTGGCTAAGACTTGTCTTTCCCTGGAATGGAACAATGTCTGAACCCAGTACCAGGATGTGTATAGCCAAGGCGGTAGAGATCCGGGCTGAAATTGCTCTGGAGGAGGGTGAAGAAAAATAGGCTGACGACGAGGAAGAAGCGGAGGTGGTGCATGAGCCGCTCGAGGTTGATGAGATGGCCCACGTCGATAAGACGGCTCAGGGTACTAAAGTGATCGGCGATAGTTCTGCTGCAGACGACAACACTGCGTGCAACCTTCCCCTTCCCCCTCCCCCTCCCCCTAGCCTTAGGCCTATCCTATTTGTACTTGGTTGATTTTCTTTCCAGCCTTTTGATATGGTGCCCATTTTATAATGTCTTGTATTTCAATGAATGAAACGAAACTTTCTTAGTACTTATCAGTGTTTGTTCTTCGCAATATTTGTAACTCTCCTTTCAGGTGTGATAGTCCAAGAGCTTCGACTTTCCGAATAACCCAATCACCAAGTTGGATTGGCCTAAACCTTTATTTGGCGGTTGAATTGCTAGGTGACTCTTTATTTGTACCGAGTGGATCTTAGAAATGCATTGCCCGTGGTTTCTGGCAGTAGGTCCAAATTGACAGGTTTTTCCTCCTCGTTGTTCTTGAATTCATATAAGGTCTTTCAGCGTGAGGGGATGCCGACCTACACTGGTAGGACTGCTTCGATTCCATACACAAGGCTGAACGGAGAATGACTCGTGGCCTCTTTTGTAGTGGTCTGAGCTGACTAGACGACTCCTGGGAAGTCGTCAAAGCATGCTCCTTTGGCAGCCTTTATTCCCTACTTTGACTTTTTGACCAATACCACGTTGGCCAACCATTTCAAGTACTGGCATTCTCCTATGAAACATGCTTGAAGCAGTTTTTCAACTTCCGCAACTACTACGACATTGCTCTTGGGACCCTGGTGTCTCAACTTTTTCTTGATTGGCGTGAACACCTTTTTGATGTTGAGCTTATGGCACATGATTTTGGGGTCGAGCCCCGACGTTTTTGAGGCCTCATATGCAACGACATGTTTGTACTCTGTGAGTACTTGGATGATTTATTCTCTTGTTTGAGGGTCCATGGCCTTGCCTACCCTCAGAGTCCGACCGAGCTTCTTTTCAATGACTACTTCTTCATCACCCGCAGTTGGCTCAGGGCGCTCATAGTGCTTGGGGTTTTCAATGATGTAGACCCCAATGCCACTTAAGGGTCGACTTTCTTCTCGTTTCCTCTTCTTTGAGTCCTCTTGGAAGTCGTTCTTGCTTTTGAGACTATTTACATAACACTTTCTTGCTGCTTGCTGATCTCCTTGGATCTTTCTAACCTTACTCTCGTCGATTTCAAATTGCATGCAGAGCTGATAGATGGAGATTGCAGCTTTGAACTTGTTCAAAGTTGGTCTTCCCATTATGATATTGTACGGTAGAGGGATGCTCACTACTAGGAAGTCAATCAGTAGACTTCTCCCCTTGCCTTTTTCTTCCATTCGAGTGGATAGAGTTAAGCCTATGGGTGGCTAATTGAGGGGGGGGGGTGGACATTACTTCCGTTGTACCTTAACATCTTGAGGCACTCCAGTTTGATTATGTCGGCCGATGATCCACTATCCACCAATACTCTCTCGACTCTGTTTTTTGATACTTTCAGCTCGATGACCAAGGGGTTATCATGGGGTGTGTGCAGGGTCCGATTAGACTCCCCAAAAGTCATTATGGGAAGTCAGGTCGAGGATGGTGGGCGTCAAGGACTTGGTGCTTGAGACTTTGTAGGTGGGATTTTCGTGATCGTCCAGTATACCTCCTGACACGAAGCCACCTACTATAAGCCCAATGAAGTCTTCTATATTGCTAATGTTCGACTTACCCACCTTCGATTTGCCTTATCCTCGCTTGTGTGCTAGAGGTAGCGATTCAGCTTGCCCTGATCTGCCCGATTATTGAGGGATTTCTTGAGTTCCCTATAATCCTTTCTGGTGTGTCCTCCCCAACACCGAGCGAGGTTTCCTTTGGGTGGGTGTCGCTTGTCTACTCCCTACCTAGATCTTTGTCGATCATGTTGGCTAGGTTCCTCGCTCCAGATCGTTGTCGGCTAGGCTGACCATGGACGAAGCAGGGATTGTGTTCTTCTATTTGGAATGTACCAAGGCTTGTTTCTTAGGGTTGGGTAGGGCACAAGGGTCGGGCGCAACGCTTCCCTACTGTAGGGTGGTTAACATATCCATTATGCTACGCAGTAAGGTTTGTTGAAGTTGCGTAGCTATCATGGTGAAATCTGCTGCAAATTGTGGTTGAGGGTTAGTTTGTTTCAACTGCTATGAGGGGGTAGGTCAATCCCCATTGAACTACTCTTTGTTGGGATCGATAGTCTGGACTGTGGGAGTCCTTGGGGAGGAGGCGTAGGTACCCGTTCAGACCTCTGATTGTGAGAGGACGAGGGTACCCATTCGGATCTCTAAGCCTATGTTGAAGGCTAGGGTCTAGAGCGAGTGTTCTTGGTTGAGGCCATTACTAAGTAACAATGAGGTGAATCTTATTGAATGGAGGTGAACTAACTTTGCTTGTACCTTCCCCACATGCAACACCAAACTATTTATGTTTAGAATTATGAAGTATGCTGAGTAGGAGTGAGCCCTAAGAACGTTCACCTGAATTAGCCGTACGTACGCTGGAAACTTGAAAGACAAGGTTAGACTACCCTAGGGGTTTTACGGGATTGCCCCTCCGATGCTCAAGTCAGTTGAGGTAGAGAGAGAAAGACTAGAAATAGATGCTCTAATTTGTTAGGTGAAAATTCAATACCTCTTCATTGATGAGACAGTTGTATTTATAGCATTGTGGATTCTCAGATAAGCAACATTGATGGGATGGGCTTTCTTGGGATCAATGGCTATGTTGCCTTTTTAGGCAATTAGGCCTTTTCAACCCCATTTGTGGATCTGCAGATAACTTGGAACTAGGTCAACTCTCAAGTGGGACCCATGGTGCCGCCTGTACAGCGATTACTGGTGATGTGGTGTAGATATTGGGCGGTCCCTTTATTGATCCCAAACACAGCTCAACCTCCCATGGATATCTCGAAAAATCTGAATTTTTTTTTGCATCTAGTAGCTAAACTAAAATTTGAACTAATCAAATGTAACCACAAATTGTCACATAAATGTGTGAATTGCATTGAGTTAGAGCAATTTAATCACCAACACCTTCATTTTGTTTTCTCTAAAACTCTAGGTTTTTTTGGGGAAAATTTTTATAAATTACAAGTTTAATCTTACTCAGATGCACAAATGAAGATAGAAAATTAATAATTCGTTACTATATGCGAAATATTCAAGTAAAAATATATTGATGAAGACTTTACAGCTTCGATGGTGGCTATGTTCAACAATGGAGGTGAAGAATGGGGCAAAAAGAAGGTGAATAATGGGTCAAAATGGAGAGAGAAGATGGAAGTTGGGGTTGAAATTTAGGGAAAAGGTGGAGGAATAGGTCAAATTTGAGAAAAATTCGGTTTAGAATGGTAGAAGAGGAAGTGTTATTGAGTTTTTAGTGAAAAAGACCAAGAACATGAATAACGAGGAGAGGGAAAATGGGTAACAAATTTTTGGCTACATATTTGTTTTCCCAAGATAATTCACTCTGGCTGGTGAAAAAAATATCGAATTTTTTTTATATTTTTTTTTCGCTTTTAGAAATTATTTTCATAAATTTTGGTAAATAAACAAAATTAAAAGAAATTAATTTTGGTAATTAAAAAATAAGAGAAAAGAAAAGAAATGAAGGCTCCACAAACAAGAATGTATAGCTCACGTTCATTTGCTTTCATTGTCATTTTTTCAAAAAATATCATCTTACAATCATCGAATTACTAAAGGCTTTTGCTTTACAATTATTACTTTGATATTTTCTTTTGATCGGTTCACATCACTACATCACATTTGAGATGCAACAAAGCCTTCCTTATATGGTTGATCAACGTTATTCCTATAGGATAGGCAACTATCTTGTTTTGTGCTTATTATGTAAGAATATCAGTCAATGCAAATCAAGGAATTCCAATATTACACAGGATGATTATTAGTTGTTTCTAATATAGTGCTGTTGTTGTAACTGCGTAGTAGAAGCAAATTAAAAATGTAGAGATTGAATAAAATAAATAAATTTAGAAATATATGGCAGGAAAAGTAGTAAAATTGGACAGATAATAATATTTAACGTGAGAAAAATTCTCAAATAAAGGCAAAAAATCGACAGAGGAAGAGTACCTAAAAATCCATTGTAATAGAAAATATATTATGGTAAGTAATACAATAGAACCCTCACTATATCAACTCACAAAAGAATACAAAAGAGTAGTAGATTGGGAAGAGTAGTAATACAAGAAGGAACTGTAGGAAGGTTGATGTAGTATGTGTGGCTTCTTGGATGTGGATAGTTGGTTGATCTTGGCATACTCTCTAAATGAATACCCGACCATATACATTATTTCTGTCTAGAAATTAAGGTTAATGATCTGTGTTGAGAAGGTCTATAATCCCGAGATACGCTCAAGTCAGTTGATGATTGACGTAGAGAGAGAGTCTAGAGTGAGAAGTTCTAGTTAGTTAGGTGAGAATTCAATACCTTTTCATTGATGAGACTTGGGTTATTTATAGCAGTGAAAATCCCTAAAGGGAGACCATTTTGATGGGATGGGCCTCCTTGGGATTAGTTAGGTTGCCTTTTTATCCTTTGACTTCTGTTGGCCCACTAAGGGATCCCAGAAATCTTTGGCCAGGTCACATAAGGTGGGACCCACTGCTTGTCATGTATTGCGCCACCTGGACTTAGATTCCTCTTGGGCCTCTGGAAGAATGGGCCCAAACAATTAGCCCCACACCAGGAATGGGTGGAAGGGTCGTCTGACCGGGAGAAGCCCGTTCGTAACGTCTTAGAAACGTCTCTTATAATCGCCTCAGGTTGACCAATCGGGTGTCTCCTATGACTTGGTTTTTTCTGGCTGAGTGGAAGGAGAAGGAGACTTGCTCGGGCAAGGGGGATTATGAGTCCTTAGGTGTAAACAACCCAAACCTCTTTTTCACATCGTTTAATCACACGGAAGCGTTACAACTAATTTGGACTATTACCATGACATTATCAAATTATAAGGAGAGAATATCGAATTCACTCCTTTACATTACTTAATGCATACAAAGTTGTCCTCATAAGAGCTCTTAGGTTACATACACCAAAAACTGACTAAAGTTCCGTAGCCTATCTCTTGCTTAACTATGTAAACATATGTATATAGATGTCATTACTTAATTTACATTATTGAAAGTCTATTACAAAAGTAAACACCTTCATCACATATCCTCGTACCAACCTGCATCAAAATCAGACTCTGCCACCCACCGAGTGACAGGCCACAGAAATGACAAAACAATCAGCAAAGCTGAGTAAACACTGTATAATAGAAAATACAAGTTTAGATGTATTTTGAAAACTAACACATAGTTATAATAACAGATAATCACCCTTGACTTAATTACTATGGTTTCACAAAATCAATCGTTTGGCATGAACGCGAGTGGAGAGGGGTACCACGCAGTACCAGTTGTCTCCAAACTATTGAGGGTCGTCACCCAGCCTTTTATCGTTATGCTTGCAAGACTTATCCGAACATGTCCTATAACGCCAGGATTTCGCCCTTCCTGGAAGGCAACAGCTAGGGACTCTACCCGCCTTAACTCGGGGTGCCTATTCATGCCTCACTTTCATATTTATAAAATAAGATATTTAATGGTTTATACTTTAAAACTCAATACAAAAAATTCTTATCAACTCATCCTTAATACTCACAACTCCTTTCAATTACCCTTACTTTGATAGTTGAGAAGATTTAGGGTTTTCATACATAAAACTAGTTTTTAACATAATAACTTTGATAGAACTTAACCAATTATGTCTTAGAGACTTAAATAATACTCAACATATATTTCATCAAGAGATTACCAATTATCAATTACTAATAAGTTCATGTACTAAGCACATCCCATTTAGAAGCATAATCGTAATGACTTAGTGTATAAGTGTTGTTTAGGTCAAATGAAACATCTCTAATGAACCTTAGCATGTTATACTTATGTAATATACTCAATATACACATAATAAAACACATATCATACATAAATTCATTTTATAAACATGCTTTACACAAGAAAGAAACAATCACTTAACTATAGGAGTGGAAATCTCTAGGTTAAACCAAACTAAGTGTGTACCTTAACTAAGGATGCTTAAAGCTCACGAAATTCCTTAATCCACTTGGTTAATACTCCTACAGCTTCCCCTGAATGTATAAAATGCTAAAATTAGTTTCAACAAGCTTATAGTATGAAAAACTAAGCTTAAATACAAAGATGTAAACTGTTGAACTTACAGCAACTTATGTGATCTTTGAACAAGGTTTTTATATGATTTTATGGTCTAAAGGTTGGAACCAAAGCTTGTACAACTTGTATGGATGTTTAGAAGAGTTTATGTAGAGAAAAGTGGGTGTCAAAGAGGAAAAAATAGAGAAAGGAGACGAAAACCCAGAACAGCCTTTTATAGCCTGTTCTGGCGGTACCCAAGGAGGAGGGAAAGTGATCTGGGCAACGTCGGTTTCTTGGAGTTTCTGGTGATTCTTGCTTGAGGTGTTAGCCTTTGGTGTTGGCTATCATGCATACAAAGGGCTTTGAGAGATCGACACTTGAGTAGCTGCTAAGCAGCTTTCTTTGAGGATAGGTCTGAGCTGTAATTTCAGCTGGCCAGGTTTTACTATGTAAGCAATTTACCTTATTAAGCCACGTAATTCTTGGGCTTAAATGACCATTTTAACCTTAAGACATCTCAAGCATGTCATATATCAAGTTTGGTTAGGTTCTGAGCTCGGATTCAATCCCGAAAGGCTCTTTAACTGGAAGGTCATCGTTACCCGATAAAACAATCTCATACGATTTTCACAATCTTAATGTTTAAGGCTCTCAAGGACTTTTCAACTTATCTATTGGTTTCCAAAGTCTTCTTACCAATAAGAATGGTAGATCTTACCTACTTTTGTCCTCGTATGGTGTTGGAGAGTATTCTAATCTACTTTAAGCACTACAACCAAATGAAACTTAGCATAATGATGAGTTTCAAGTAACTATCTTCCACCTAGAACCTTAAAATCCTATAACTCTATATGAAGTAGTCAATTAACTTACGTAAAACATATAAGTTAACTAATTAAACATAATATCATAGGAAATACACAGTTAGACTGCTCTGTAGTTACTTTAAACGATCTCATGCTTTAGCACATAATCAGGTTTTGAGTTAGGGCTTCTTAGGGCTATTACATTCTACCCCTCTTAAAAGAAGTTTCGTCCTCGAAACTTGAAATATTTACCTTATTGGAATAATTGTGGATATCGATCCCGCATATCAGATTCTTTTTCCCAAGTAGCCTCTTCTTCTCCGTGATTAGACCACAACACCTTTACAAGCGGAATTGTTTTCTGTCTTAATACTTTTTCTCGATGGTCTAATATTTGTAACGGTTTTTCTTCATATGTTAATGTCTCATCTATCTTCAGTGGTTCATAGGATGCACGTGGGATGGGTCATGAATATATTTCCTCAATTGAGACACATGAAACACGTTATGTACTTTGGACAGTTCCACGGGTAGAGCAAGTTCGTATGCTACCTCTCCAACTCTACTCAGAATCTCATATGGACCGACATACTTTGGACTTAGTTTCCCCTTTGCTCCAAATCTTTTCACTCCCCGTGTAGGTGAAATCTTGAGAAATACTTTATCTCCAACTTCAAATTCTAACTTTCTCCTTCTTAAGTCAGCATACTTCTTCTGACGATCTTGTGCCGCTTTCATCTTTTCCTGAATCATTTTAATATGCTCCATTGTCTCTGAATTAATTCAGGTCCAGTTGATACTTGATAATTTAAGTCATCCCAACATATCGGCATACGACACTCGACCGTACAGTGCTTCATAAGGAGCCATTCCAATGCTTGAATGATGGCTATTATTATATGAAAACTCAATTAGTGCTAAATGATCCTCCCATGATCCTTGGAGTTCCATTACACAAGCTCGTAGCATGTCTTCTAGTGTTTGAATTGTTCTTTCTGTCTGTCCATCAGTAGACGGATGAAATGCTGTACTCATATTTAGTCGTGTTCCAAATGCTTCTTGTAACTTCTCCCAAAAATGGGATAGAAAACGAGTATCTCTATCGGAGATGATAGTCCGTGGGGTACCATGCAATCGTATGATCTCTTGAATATATGCATCTGCCATCTGCTTCATTGTCCAAGTAGTCTTCATGGCAATAAATCTACCCGTCTTTGTCAGTCTGTCCACAATCACCCATATAGAATCTTTTGACTTTCTTGAGCGAGGCAATCCTATGATAAAATCCATAGATACAGAGTCCCACTTCCAATCAGGTATTGGTAAAGGTTGTAGCATCCCTGGCATCTTCCCTTGATCGAATTTAATCTTTTGACATGTCAAACACTTTGCCACAAATCTCGAAGCATCTCGTTTAAGTCCCTTCCACCAAAATGTTTTCTTGAGGTCCTTACAAGTTTATCTCTTCCTGGGTGAATGGAATAAGGGCTATTATGGGATTCCCTTAAAATTTTTCCTTCAATTCACGGTCATCTGGAATACACCATCGATTATGAATCATAATACCTCCATTCTCATGAAGGTGAAAATCAGTAGATTCCCCATTTTCATCTTACATCTTATGTTGCTCAGGAATGGGTCATGTTGTTGTTTCTGAATAATTTCATCGAATAAAGTTGGTTGAATAGTCATTGCATTAAGGATACCTTGAGCTTCTCCTTTTTGTACAATGACTAGGTCTAATCTCCTCATCTCCTCATAAATTTCTTGTGGTACGAAATGAGTCCATTCACCATTCTTCTAGGTATTCGACTTAGAGCATCAGCCACTCGATTGGCTTTTCCTGGATGATATTGGATGTCTATCTCATAGTCCTTGATCAATTCCAACCACCTTCGCTGTCGCATATTCAATTCCTTCTGTGTGAAGATATACTTTAAACTTTTATGATCAGTAAAGATTTTACATGGAACACCATATAGATAGTGTCTCCACAACTTCAAAGCAAATACAACAGCAGCTAACTCCAAGTCGTGCACAGGGTAATTTCCCTCATGAGGTCTCAATTGTCTAGAGGCATAAGCTATTACTTTCCCTTTTTGCATCAATACACATCGAAAACATCCTCGATTTTTAGGTTGAGGAGGTTGTTGAAGGTTTGGCGTACGTACAACCGGTTGAACAACTCGAGGCTTCTTACTTTTCTCTTCTTCCTCGCAACCAAAATTCCTTCTTTTGTTTATTTCGTTCTCTTTCTCACTAATCCTTTCTTGCGCCAATGCTCTATCATATAATTCTTGAAAATTGATACAATGTCCAACTCTCTTCTGATAAGTGAAATTCAATCCTTCGAAATACCTGTCACCTTAAACTTTTCCACTTCACTAAGTCAGGTGCGAATCGGGATAGCTCGACAAATTGCGTATATTCTACTATCGACATCTTACCCTGACGTAAGGTAAGGAATTCACACTCCTTCTTAGTCTGAAGTGCTGGAGGATAAAACCTTTCCCGTAATTTCTCATGGAACTTATCCCAAGTAAAATCAGGTCGTTGAGCAATATTTTTCATAGTCTTCCACGACATATCTGCTTGTCCATCTAAATAGAATGATTGTAACTTCACTCTTAGATTTATTGGACAATTCACCATATCCAGGAGTTTTTCCATATAAGCGATCCAATCCTCGAACTTTACTGGATTAGGTTCCCCATCATAAGTCCTAAGATTGTGTGATGCTAACCTTTTATAAAACTTTCCCTCATCATCTGCATCCTTATTTGCATGGTTATTCTCCAACAGATTCAACAATCGGGTATTCATATTTTCTAACTGGTTAATCCTAGCCTCCATTGGGTGAGTTGAGTCACCAGATCCTGATGATGAAGCACTACCTCTAGTTCCTACCATCCTAATTAAAGAAAATGAAATACTATTACCTCCCCACTTATTAAATTAAGCACATAACATAAAAGTAAAGTAAAGAACAATCACATATGCACACCAAAATTTGCTCTTATATAGAAGCATATAGTTGCAACTTATACAACCATATCCGAGTAATCAATAAAACTAGTTACATATGTATATACTATTTACATTAGTTAATACTACTATATTCTAACACATATACACGGCTCATAGGCCCAAGAGTTAGTATACTTATATATATCCTAACATCATATACCCAAAAAGATCATTTTCACTTTAAGTTCCCTCCAACGATCTAATCTAGTCGAAAAGGATCTCGTACATAACCGCTGTCACTACTACTCCCTGATTCTATTTGTCCTGGCTTGAAATCTGAATCATAACTTGAGCTACCTTCATAAGAGTAACTGATTTCATCCTCGATATCTTCATCTCCTTCTGTATTCTGGTCTTCTATTCCATCATCTTCTATCTCAGCCTCTTCTATTTCCATTTCGGGATCCTCCTCTTCAATTTCTTCACTATCAGAACTAATATTTATATACTCAATTTCCTTATTATCTTTCTCAGGCTGATTAACTTCTTCAGTCCTGCTTTTGGTTATCCTGCTAGGACCTGCTTCATCCTCAAACTTCCTCTTTTTAGGAGGTACTTCCTTATTCTTGTTACCACCATCCATTTTAGCATTTTCCCAATCTATTTGAGCTTCTAATTCCTTCATTTTCCTAGTCTTATACTCTTCATATGTTATGATAGTACCTTCTTTTTTCCCCTTATTACGATCCACTTCTTGAATCCTCCTATAAACTTCCTCAACCGTGACATTCCATTGTATCAGCTTCTTGTCTATCGTAACATAGTCAATTTCTGACCCCTTAATTCTCTGTCAGGATTATAATAGCCTAATATCTTCCAATATTCTTGCATAAGATCTCTCCATGGATCATTCAAAGGCAAAGTCTTTACTAATGTATAAGCTTGAACTTCCGGACGAGCATATGGGTTTTCTTCTCCCCGGCCCATTGCTTGATTTTATTCCACAATTGCCTTCATTACTTGTCTTGCACAAGCAGGTGCATCCGTATAACACAAGCTAGCAGGGAATAGAGTGTCTGGTTCACGAACCCCTGGAATATCTTCACCTATGCCTTCAAAAGGGTATATCCATGTATCCTCAGAATCAGAAGTTTCAATCACTATTGGCTCCCCTCTACTTCCTGGATTCATCTACATCATCAAAACATAACATCATTTAACAACTAGTCCAACTCAAACTTCATAGTAATCACCTTACGATAACATAGAATAGTCATACTTATACATTCTAATGTCTTAATTTAGCTCTGATACCACTTGTAACAGCCTAAACCTCTACTAATCTTAATCAACATCATTTAATCACAACGGAAGCGTTATCAAACTAAGATTTGGACTATTACCATGACATTCTCAATTTATAAGGAAGAGAATATCGAATCACCTCAAAAACATACTTTATACATTACTTAATGCATACAAAGCTGTCCTCATAAGAGCTCTTAGGTTACATACACCAAAAACTGACTAAAGTTCCGTAGCCTATCTCTTGCTCAACTATTTTCAACCAAAACCTTGGAAACTACAAAAGTCACATCCAATGGAACTCATAATCAGCGACATATCCAAAGGTACGCAAACTAGATCTCAGTTAAGGAACTTTTTTGCATTTCATGCGTTCCTATCAATGATGGAACCAAGAAATCATGAAGAATCCCTAACTGACTCTGATTAGATCACTGCCATGCAAGCTGAATTAAATGAGTTCGAAAGAAACAAGGTATGACATCTAGTTCCCTCATCTAAACAACAAAAAGTAATTAGCTTAAAATGGGTGTTTAGAAACAAACTAGATGAATATGGAACCATTGTCAGGAACAAAGCTAGACTTGTAGTAAAAGGTTATAATCAACAAGAAGGAATAGACTATGAAGAAACCTTTGCTACTGTAGCTAGATTAGAAGCCATTAGAATTTTAATTGCTGCTTACATGGGATTTAAATTATATCAAATGGATGTTAAGTGTGCATTTTTAAATGGCTATTTAAATGAAGATGTATATGTTGAACAACCCCCAGGCTTTGAAAACAGTAATCTCCCAAACCATATCTACAAGCTTGATAAAGCTCTTTATGGGTTAAAAAATAAGCGCCTAGATCTTCGTATGAAAGATTATTTAAGTTCCTTTTAGAAAACAATTTTAAAAGAGGAAAGGTTGATAAAATCTTGTTCCTAAAATCGAAAGGAACTGACATTTTACTTGTTCAAATATATGTTGATGACATCATATTCGGAGCAACAAATGAAACATTGTGCAAAGAATTCTCAAATCTCATGAGTAATGAATTTAAAATGAGTATGATGGGTGAGTTAAATTTCTTTCTTGGATTATAAATCAAACAAACTGAAAAGGGAATAATTGTTCACCAACAAAAATACATAAAGGAACTATTGAAGAAAAATATGGCCTCGAAAACTCAAAGATAAATCACACTCCTATGGGAACTTCAACTAGATTAGATGAAGACTCTAAGGAACAAGTGTTGATCAAAGAAAATATAGAGGCATGATTGGTTCACTTTTGTATCTAACTGCTAGTCGTCAGACATAGCTTTCAGTGTTGGTTTGTTGTTGATTTCAAGCAAATCCAAAAGAGTCTCATCTAACTGCCGTGAAGAGAATTCTTAGATATCTTAAAGGAACAGATGATCTTGGACTCTACTATCCAAGAAGTCATACATTTGACCTATAAGAGGATATGCAGATGCAGATTATGCTGGAGATCTTGTAAATAGGAAAACACCTCAGGTATGGTACAATTCCTTAGTCATAGTTTAGTTTCTTGGAGTACAAGAAACAAAACACAATTGCTTTATCCACTGCTGAAGCAGAATATGTAGCAGCAGCTGCATGTTGCTCGCAAATGCTTTGGATAAAACAACAACTTAGTGACTATGGAATAAACTTTGATTGTGTTCCTATTTATTGTGATAATACTAGTGCTATTAGTATTTCTAAAGATCAGTGCATCATTCAGAGTTAAACATATACATATCAGACATCACTTTCAAAAGAAAATGTTGAAATAGGTTTGATTAAACTTGAGTTTTGTCAAACTGAGAACCAGATTGCTGATATACTAACTAAGCCTTTACAAAGAGATAGATATGAAAAATTAAGGCTTGAGTTAGGATTAATAAAAATTAAGTGATTGTTCCCATTTCATTCCCCCATGTCTGAATTAATTTGAGTGACTTCGTGCGCTAAAAATAATTGTGTTTAATTGCCTAAGACCATTGCAAATAAGAATGTTACAAAATATAAACATGAATTCAAAGGAATTAAACAACTCACAAATGTCACATAATACTCCCCTTACTGTTCCTAAGGTAAAGAAACATGCATGATATGAAGAACATTGATATGTAGCATTAGTTGTTCCTATAGCACAAGTTCCTTATCATTTATTTTTCTTCCAAAAATTAAAAACTCATAAAAATTCCAAAAATCCGAAAAACCCCAAAAATATAGGAATCAGATTTAATTAAATCTTGATTCTTATTTATCTTCTTTTCGTTTTTTTTCTTTTCTTTTTTATTGGTTTTTTTTTCCCGCATGCACGAAAACACTGTTACATGCATCCCCTTCCCTCTTTAATTCATCTTTCTAGAAACCGTGTTCCTTAAACTCTTCATCTTCGCCATTAACGAAACTCCTCACACCTCTTCACAAACCATAAAAACCCAATCCTACTTCACATCATGGCAAAAACCTCACGAACTCCTTTTCCAACCTCAAAAACTCCCAACTCCACTAAAATGGAAAACTCTCTTTCTCCTACCAAAACCCTCGAAATTGAACAAAATCAAGAAACACCCATAAATGAGCAAAAATTATTTTCTCCATTTTGTGGGAAGTAGAAACTTCCTATGAATTGTCACTTCCTCTGTTTATGTCAATTGTGAACCAAACAACTCTGAAGTTTTCCATTTCTAATATGTTTTAAGTAGCACTTAGTCTAGCTATATGTACATATAAATCTATGTTCGTTAAGATTATGATGAATGGAAATGAGTAGTTCTGAACTCATTGTAATTGTGGTGCTTACCAGCTACTACTACAGGGATTTAATTTAAAGATTCTAGTGTCAGATTGTCTTAGACTGACCTATTTTGATTAATTTGCTAGGGAGGTTTGTGCCAAGTGTCAATTACTGTAGAATGACCCTTTAAGTAAGGTATTGTTCGGCATAGTACCATGGGTACTTCACTTGTTACATGTGTCCCTGTACCTGATTTGTCCCTATGCCGGGGAGGATATCGGTACTTTACTTAATAACGTGTTGTAACCCTTGTGTAAGAATTTATAGATTTGCCGTATTTGGTCCCCATCCCCATTTTCGCCCCCATACCTAGCTAGATGTTCAGCACGGACGGCTAACCTTTTTGGCTTGTCATAAAAGTAGTTTTTAACTTTTATTTTTCTATTTCACAAGCACTAAGCATCCATTGGTGGAATTTATTTAAGTTGCTTGCTTTTGTCAAAGTACAAAATGTGTTGCTTCGTTGATAGAGTTTATTCTATCCAGGTTGAGTTGTTCAGAATATAATGGCACCTTGTAAGGAATGGATGAAATTTGCTGAAGGTGATCATTTAAACACTGAATATTAAATAAGTGTTGAAAGTTTTATAAAATATGCTTTTGAGAAGACGGGGGAAAAGCATAAGTTCAAATGCCCATGTGTAAAATGTAAAAATTCATCCTTTGGATCTCCACATATGGTTAGGGATCATTTGTTAGCTTATGAAATCATTCAAAGCTATACATTGTGGTATCATCACGGGGAAAAGGTAGGTGAGGATAATTCTGAATCACATTTAAAGAAACCGATGAGTCCTTAGAATATGATAGTGA
Source organism: Beta vulgaris subsp. vulgaris (assembly GCF_026745355.1). Lineage (NCBI taxonomy): Eukaryota > Viridiplantae > Streptophyta > Magnoliopsida > Caryophyllales > Amaranthaceae > Beta > Beta vulgaris. The sequence goes on from NC_079206.1 coordinate 26,154,340, forward strand.
AGATGAGATGCATACAATACTAAGAGATTTTTTCCTAGTCATGGTGGTTTTGGAGAAAATGACACACAAAGTGTTTCACCAAGTCATGATAAGCCATGTGAAGATCCTAATGATGATGCACAAATATTGTATAGATTGTTCGGAGACTCACATACGCCATTATTTGAAGGATCTAACTCTTCAAAATTATCTGCGATTATAAACTTGCTTCATATTAAAACTCTTGGAAGGTGGAGCAATGAATCGTTCACTATGCTGCTACAATTTTTAAAAACTCAATTGTTACTAAAAGAGTCAACCCTTCCCGGTTGTTATTATGATGCCAAAAAGACCGTTAAAGATTTGGGTCTTTCATATGAAAATATTGATGCATGTGTTAATGATTGTATGTTGTTTTGGAAAGATGATGAACACTTAGAGTATTGTAAAATATTTAATGCTGGAAGGTGGAAGCAAAGTAAGCACAGTGGAGAAACTCGAATAAAAGAAAATGGTAAGAGAATACCTCATAAGGTACTTCTATATTTTCCACTCAAGCCAAGACTTCGACATTTGTTCATGTACTCCAAAACAGCTTCTGACATGAGATGGCATTCTGAAAGGAATGTCAAAGCTGGGTGATTGAGTACCCTGCTGATGAAAATTCCTGGAGAACATTTAATGAGCAACATACAGATTTTGTTTCGGAATCACGCAATGTTACAACATTTGCCCTGTTATGTTAGTTCCATACAATTTGCCTCCTTGGATGTGTATAAAACCATCTAGTATGATGTTGTCAATGCTTATACCAGGTCCGAAAGGTATCGGTGATGCTATTGATGTATATTTACAACCTTTAATAGAAGAGTTGAAAGAGTTATGGGAAGCAGGCGTGGAGACTTATGATGCATCCAAAGGAGAAAATTTTAAACTTCGTGCAACATTGTTTTCCACTATTGATGACTTTCTTGCGTTATGGAATTTTATCAGGATGGAATACAAAGGGAAAATTGGCTTGTCCTCTTTGTCCTAAACAAACCTCAAGCTTAAGGCTAAAAAATTATTATAAGCATGTGTATATGTGTCATCGACATTTTATTCCTATTAAGCACTCTTACAGAAGGAAAAAAAAGATGTCTTCGGCAAAACGGAGAAAGGAAATCCACCACAGCCATTGTTCGGGGGTGAAGTCCTTGAGAAAGTGAAAGATCTTGAAGGTGTTTGTTTATCTAAAGATCCTACTGTAAGGACTAAAATATCACATAAGGTTAGAGGGGATAATTGGAATAAAAAGAGTATTTTTTTTAATTGCCTTATTGGAAATCACTTTTTTTACAACACAACTTAAATGTAATGCACATTCAAAAAAAACATTTGCGATATTATTTTGGGGACTATAATGAACATCAAAGGAAAGACGAAAGACAATGCCAATTCTCGACTTGATATGGAGGCGTTAGGTATAATGAAAAAACTGCATCCTATCAAGAAGGGTGACAAGATTGAAATTCCTCATGCACCATATACATTAACTAGGACTTAAAAGGAGATACTTTGTAGATTTCTCAAAGAACTGAAACTTCCAAATGGGTTTTCTTCTAATATTTCTCGATGTGTTAATATGAAGGAGTGTAAGATTTCTGGATTAAAGAGTCATGATTGCCATGTTTTAATTTATTGCAAAGCATATTCTCCTTTTTGATATGTGACCTTCTTGTGAATGATGTTTCAGAGCCTTTGATTGAGTTGTGTCAGTTTTTTAGTGTGTTGTGTGCTAGATCAGTTTAAGTGGAACATCTAAATCAGATTAAAGCCCAAATTCCTTTGAGTCTTTCCAAGTTAGAAGCATGGATGCCTCCTTCTTGTTTTGATAATTGTTGCATTTGAGTATCCACTTACCTGATGAGGTAATTCTTGGTGGACCCGTTCATTGTCGTTGGATGTATCCTGGTGAACGATATCTTCATACACTTAAGCAATATGTACGTAATAAAGCTCGCTCAGAAGGTTCCATAGCAGACGGTTATATTGTGGCTGAGTCTATGACTTTGTGCTCAAGGTACTTAGTTGATATGAAACAAAATTTAATCGACAAAAGACTTTCAGTTTTTTCTCACCCGGGAAAACCATTAGGGGATACGAAGAACATCGATTTGGATGTGTATGAAAGAGAGCAAGCTCACATTTATGTACTGAATAATTGCAGTGAAGTCGAATCATTCTTAAGTAAGTAACTGAGATTAACACTTTTATTTTATTTTAGCCTAATCTTTTCTCTAATAACTCTTTTCTCGTACAACATATAGAGTATACTAAAATAATGGCAAACGAGGAAGTTCAATTCCCACAGCATGATTGGGATGTGAACTTTATACATTGGTTTGAAAAAAAAGTAAGTGCACATTTCTAGAAACTTCATAGTTAGACATTTATATTTTGAAGATTTTGCGCTTTTATAGGTCTTTACTTCTACATTATGCAAGTTGAAATGTTCTATCTTTAGCACGTGGTCCTATTCAATATGTGACTTCTTTTAATGGCTATGTGACTAATGGATTTAGATTTCAGACATTGCAGCATGATAAGAACTTAAGAACGTAGAATAGTGGATTAGTGGTGCTTAGTCACACATGTGATGGGCATGGGAATTTCGACTTTTATGGGGTCTTGAATGAAGTGCTCAAGTTAGAGTATTTGGGGGAAATTATATCATGCTTTTCTATTGTGATTGATATGATGTGCTTGATTATAGGAGAGGAAAGTAGGTGGACAAATTTGGTTATATTAGTGATGATACACAACGACTCTTAAAAACAAATGAACCGTTTGTGCTAGCTAGCTAAGTATCGCAAGCGTTCTATGCAACAGATATTGTAAACAAAGGTAGCTGGCATGTTGCAGTGAAGACAAAACCTCGATCAATGTATGAAATGTCAATGCAATAGGATATTGATTCTCAAAACAAGGAGAACTTGGATGTCTCCGAGGATGCGTATTAATAACCGGAGTCATTTGGCTTACATGCTGGTGCATCGACATCAACATACACACATAATGAAATGAATGATGAAGGTAGGGTTGACATTGAACTTGAGATCATTGATGCTTCTACCTTAGTGAGGAAATGGAAAATTAAACTTTAAGAAACTTTAACATTTTCTAACTAGGAACGTTGTTTGCATTTTTGTTGTTGTGTGGTGATTGTGTTTCTAGTTGGCTACTTGAACTTATTTTTGGATTAAAACCGATTGATGAAGGTGCTTTTGTTTCATCGTGTTGCTAACTTATTCATTGTGCTTTAAATGCTTTTAATTCATAAATTTAATTGCTACATGCTACTCACTAACTAATAATAAGCTGTATTTTTCTTAAGTTCTCACTTCATAAATGGCAGCATTATTGAAGAATCCTTCCTATCTAGCATATGGAATACTTGGTTTACGATGTGATCAAGGTCAGAAACCTACCTTCTTTCCAGGACTTTTGGCTAAAGCCCCCTCTTCAATTACTCCAGGTGAAATGATTTCTTCATCTGCACATTTTACTCATCAAGTAAACAAATCGAACCAAGTGGCTACTAATGTTTCTACTCTGAGCAAAGAGAATCAAGTGTCAAATGTAATTGTTGCTCCTGAAGCAAACAAAAACATCAGCTTCTGGATGTTAATAGGAATGAAGGTGCTGGGGAAAAGGAGGGTCATCCCTCACATTTGAGCCACATAGTGATCTTCATGAGGATATTCATGTTGAAGATTTTTTGCAGATATCTATCAATAATGATGCCATTAGCACTTTACTGGAGCAAAATGTGACAGAAAATGGTCCACAAATACATGAAGAAGGTAACTTTATTTTTTAGCATGCAAATTACATTGTCTAACTATTATGAGCATTTTGTAGTCTTAATGAAATTCTCATTTGATTATTGTGAAATGTCTAACCCTGTGATAGAGAAGAGAAAGGGAAAATCTAATGCTAAACCAAGAGGTGGCAACAAGTGTAAGAAAGTGGCAAATTTGAGAGGAAGTGAAAAATTAGGGGTTGAGTTTTGATAATAATGGTCCCAGTTGGAGATAACCATAGGGATATGACAAGGCACATGGGTAAACTTGTTTGAGATCATACGATATGCCCAATCAGAGTGCATTCATGGGATGAGATCGATGATAACACAAAGGAGCATATGTGGCAATCGGTGTTGGTAATGTTAAGATAACTATTTTTAGGAAAATTTGACAATAGAGGTCTGAACTTCGGGTGATAACTTTTAAAAGGTCTGAACTATTGATTAACCTGTGTAGGTCCCAACTTTAGGGGGTCTTAACTTTTAGCGAGCCTCGACGACTTAAAACTGAAGATTTTTTTTTAAATCTCACCTAGTTCCTACATCCCTCCCTCAATTAACCCTTGTGATGTGACCCAAGGTTTACAAGTGATGACCTATTAAGCCAGTTTTAAGTCACTAAGACCCGCTAAAAGTTAAAACCCCCTAAAGTTGGGACCTACACAGGTTAATCAATAGTTCAGACCTTTTAAAAATTATCACCCAAAGTTCAGATCTCTATTTTCAATTTTTCCTATTTTTATTATGAAGAATTTATGTATAGCTTAGTATTTCAGACTCTTAATAAATTTGTTTTCTTTACATAAACTAGAACAAATTTGTCGGGAATGGCTTTGAGTTGGATCTAAAACAACGATTGACCATATGAAAAGATTGTGGCAAGATTGGAGAGGAATATTCAAGCAATTTGCAATAAATAAAAAAAGGTGGTATGAAAAATGCATTGAAAGAAACACCTAGAGATTTAACACCTGATGATTGGAAATGGCTAGTGAAAGAGCGTTTTTCAAGTGATGGTTTTTCGGTATGTATGACTTGTTAGTGTTTAGTATTTGTTCTAAAAACTACTTAAGTAGTATTACTAATATAATGCCTTCAGTTTACAAAGTGTTATTACTAATATATTATGTACTACTTCACATAAAATAAGCTCTAAAAATTCTTACAATAGAGGAAATGTGACAATGCCTCATCGCACAGGTAGCATGCCATTCAGACAAGTAATATGGGAGGAAATGGTAAGTTAATGCATTAGATATAACCTTTAATATTCCTTATAGTAATATTTTTCAATGTCATGAAGTCATATGTAGGGAGGAAAAGAAGGAAAGGATCCACCTCTAATTTCTGAAGTTCTTAAGAGGACTAGGCAAGGGAAATGTGGAACGTTAAAGGAAGATTGAGCTGCTAAATACGTATGTCTTCTTCTACAATAGATAATTCATATGTAGACTAATGTATAATCACCTCTAATATGTATATTGCTGCTTGATTTTAATTTTAGAAAGAGATAGCCACTATTGAAACTGAAAGCCCCATCCTTATCACACTTTGAAGTTGTTGAAAAGTGCTTTGGGGAACAAGATCGTGGTGGTGTGGTTTGTTCTGGGTTTGGTCTAAAACCCAAACATGTAAGAGGTCCATTACCTACTAGAGCTGATGATCTTACATCACATCTGCATGAGAAACAAAGAGAAAACGACGAACTACGAAAGCGAATAGATGAAATGGAAAAAGGCCGTCAAGAGGAGAGTGAGACAAACAATAAGAAGATAAGTTCTCTAGAAGATAAAATGAACATCATCTTTGCAGCTTATATGCAGCAATCAAGTGGCAGTGATCAAGCTAATGCTAGTGTTAGTTAAATTTTCAAGTACAATTTATGACCTTAGTTAATATGCCCAGCCAACCCACTTTCTCTCTCCTCTGTTTTTGTCATTTGGATGCTGCTAACTTCTTTCTTCTCATCTGAAACATGCTTGGTGTAACTATCATTTGGATGATGTCAATATATAAAAGGGTGCTCTGGAATGTTTTATGAGTTATGATTTGTTACCAATTTGTTTCCGTGGATCAATTTGATGTGAAGTCCTCCGTGGATCAAGTTTAGCAATCCTAGGTGTGAGCAGGATGAAACCTACAATTTTCAGAGCACGCACCTGATGATATTCTCCTTTCACTTTATCACCCGATGTGATTTTAACTTTGGACTAAGAAGCTCATGTTAAAGCTATGTTGAACCAATTTGAGAACATTGGCACCTAATACTACAATATAAATAAATAATACAAATAACGAAATTGAGGATGAAAGGTATAATGTAGCTAAGAATAATATAATGAAAGAGATTTTATAAATTCGATGTTCATTAACTACTGGTTCCTACTGGGTGCTGACTATATCTGCAAGATCTTGTGCTTACATGTTACTAAATTTTGTTACTCGATGTATCTGCAAGTAACTTTTGCATGCATTAGCACATCAACTGATTGCAATTTGATTCATCCATTGTGTTATGCTTACATGTTATTGAATTTTGTTACTTGATGTTATCATTGTTTGCTAGGAAATTGGTTATTCAGTGATGAATCAATGCTACAAAGTAACCATTGTCTGAAACCTAGAGTTTACTCAATCTTATTATTGTTCTCGTCTTGTGAAATGCATAATCTTCTTCAAAAAACTAATGCCACTGATGCATCCGGTAACACTGTCCTTGCAGATATTGGTGTGCATATTCAACAAAAGGTTAGTGTTTGTGTGAATATGTCTTCTTCCCCTCGTGTTTTTTCTGTAAAGTACCATTTCATTTCGTTCCCAAAAGCAGTGATCGAAAATCTTGAGGTAAACCAGTTCTGGTACTTGGTGTTGTTTGGGATATTTAAGTTTATTTCACAAACCATAGGGAAGCCTGATTTTGTTTGCTTCAAAGTAATCTTTGCTCCTGCCGCTCCAATATTCTCTTTGCTTGTTGCATGAAATTTCACCTTTTACTTTTTCACCTACATTAGCTTAAGGTACAAAAATATACTATTAAACCCAAGGAGAAAGAAAAAAAATTACTTTTTATAAATTAAAGAAATAATGATGTGGGTATAGATTTATAAACGAGATTAATTCTATTGCGACGAGATTTCCTTCAATTACGACAAGAAGAATGGTCGCAATTACAACTTTTTAATATTTCAAAAACCATAATTACGGCCCTGATATGGTCGTAAAAAACATAGATTAACAACGAGATTTGATCTGTTGTAACTAAGTATTTACGACGAGGAGCAAAAACTGGTTGTAAAGCTTTTAACGACGAAGCCTTTTACAACAAGATTGGGCGTTTCAGCAACGGGAAATCTCGTTGTAGATGCTTGTTTTTCTTTTAGTGGTGGAGGACTATGCAAGGAGATTAAAGGAGCTTGGCAAAGACATCACTTATGCTAAGTTTGAAGGACAACACCATGGTTTCTTTACACACAATCCTTGCTCCCATGTCTCTGACCAACTTTTAGAACTTGCGAAACATTTTATGTTTGCAAACAAAACCCTTTTGTTGACAAAAAACTTCAACTTCATATTTGCCTAATCTTATGATTCCTTTCTCCATACAAGCCAACTATCTTAAATATAAAATTAAACATGAAACAGTATTTATTTTAACCTTCAAGTACTACCTTTGTCCCAAATTATTTACAATAATATCTTACATATGAGTGAGAGAGTTTTAACTTTTAAGGAATGTGAAAAAATATAAGGAAGAAATTGGATGAATGCACATGAAGATCAACTTAAGAAAAAAAAAAGCATAGAAAACTTTTATAATCGAAGGTATAAAGCACTTGAATGGTTGCACTAAAAAAAACATGTGATAACTAAAAATTACAATATAAATTATCTTTCAATTTCTTTCGCATTTATAGTTATTTTTCGTGTGTTTCTCGGGACTCTTGTATATCAACATGGAGAACTTCAAATTATTTACAAGAATGATGAATGTCATACCTCTTCATGTATCTGATGAAATTTGGCCCCATACATATTTAGCCCATGTTATATGTAGTGGTGTCAGAAACAGATCTGACCGTTGGGTCAACCTGATTCTGACCTGACTTGAACCTGGTTTGACGTGTGAGGGCCAGTCTCAGACCTGATCAAAACCTGACCTGGGATTACCCAAACCCGACCGTCAACTAGCAATATTATATGCTGACCTCACCAGACAAACCTACATTCAAACTTGAACCCGACAGTACTCAACCAGATATTACTAAAATTCAATTAATTTTTTATATCTATAAAATTATTTAAATATATTAATTTATAAAACTTATTATATTTCATAATTAATTAAATAAAATAAAATTACATTTAATTTAAGGATTTTGAATATGATGTACTTGATTATATTTTCATTTAATTACCCAATGTCCTCATTTTCAAATAATATTAAAAAATATCTAGTTATACTCCAAATTTATTATAATCCCATTTTAGTATTCTACCAAAATTTCTCCTTTTTTCCTACTAAATATTCTACCAAATTATCTCATTTAATATTCTACCAAATTTGCGACTAAATAATATCTTAAATTCTCATAACCCTATACTAAAGAACAACATATGAATATGAAATTCATTCTTATTGAAGTAAAAGTTAAAGCATATACATAATGAAGTAAAAGCTACATCAAATTTGAATTGATTGTTTAACTTTACATCCAGAAATTAAAGAAATTAATCTACAATTAAGTAATATTGATGATCCATGTGCTTTGTATGTTGGCAGGCCTTGCTCGCTGGACCTACCACCAGTCGCTAAGCCGCAATTCGTTTGGTCGTCAGTTGGCAGGCCTTGCTCGTTGCCGGTTGTGCGTCGTGAATTTTCTCTCTCCCCTGTTCTTGTTCGGTGTTGATGCTCTGTCGTTGCTACCGCTAGATAGGAAAAAAAGTCATGTACCCTTGAATCACGCACTGCGATGGTTACCTCTGAAATTTTTTGGGAAGAAGAAGTTGGTAAGGATTGAATATCTGTAAGAATAGCACACATGTTTCAGTAATTGGTAGATGTTATGCGAGCTATGTAGATTGTTTTTAGTCCTTGTGTATCAATCATTTCTTGAGGTGTAAGGTGACAGTAACTTATATTTCCTATCATATGTTTGCAATTGATTTTGAGGCCAAAGATCTATTGAAGTTCATCATATAGCCATAATTTACACCATCTTGAACTCGACTTTACAAACAAAAGAATACTACATTCGAGATGATAACATGACTTGAGAGAAGTAGGAACTAGCAAAGGAGGCTGGCAAAAATATGGGTTTGGATAGAGAGATGAGAGAAAATATGATAGGTTAGAAGACGATATAACGGGTTAGCTTCTTTTATGGTTTGTATCCAACGGTTAATATTGATGATCCATGTGCTTTGTATTGTTTTCTTATGCGCCCTTGATTCTGATCATCTAACGGTTTAGATTTTGCCTATTAAAAGATTTTGGATTTTCCCTTAAGAAAATCAATAATCCTACCAACAACTAAACCCCAAATCTCATACTCTTTAACAACATTTTCAAATAATAATCATAATTATGTAAAGTAATAATTAAAACGGTTATTTCACCAAATACCCCAGACAAATCAACAAATTCACAATATACCCTCAATGTTCCAGAAATGCACCATATACCCCTAAGTTTTCAAAAAGGTTCACCAAATACCCTTTTCTTAACTGCCGTTATCTCACTGTTAGCATTATTTACAATATTGCCATCATTAACCCCTAATTTCTAATTCTAACCCTAATCTAACCCTTCCCCTTACCGTAATCTTAAACCTTACCCTTACCCCAAACCCTAACCCACCCAGCCCACCACCCCTCCACCCCACCCCAGCCCCTCCCCCTCCCCCACCGCCAGTTCGTTCACCACCCCTACCCCCTCTTCGTTCTTCGCCGGAATCCCCCACCCCCTCTTTATTCTTCGTCGGACTCCCCCACCCCCTCTTTGCGCTACGCCAGAATCCCCCACCCCCTCTTGGTTCTTTGTCGGACTCCCCCACCCCTCTTTGCTCTCCACCGGAATCCCCCACCCCCTCTTCGTTCTCCGTCGACTCCCCCGCCCCCTGCGCAAAAAACCGACCACCTTGCAGTGAAAATCTAACCCACCCCCCACGAAACTCCCCCACCTTACACAAAAATCCGACAACCGTGCGCGAAAAACGAACCACCCTGCGCGAAAATCTAAGCCACCCCCACGAAAATCCCCACCTTGTGCGCAAATCCGACAACGCAACGCGAAAAATCGACCACCCTGCGCGAAAATCTTACACCCCCATGAAAATCCCTCACGTTGCGCGAATATCCGACCACCCTGCACGAGCAGTTGAAGTCATGCTGAACGAAGAGGGGGAGGGGGAGGGGGAGGAGGGCGAGGGAGGGATGTTGTCGGGGAGGGGAAGAAGGAGGGATGTTGTCGGGGAGGGGGAGAGGGAGGGATGCTGCCGGGGAGGGGGGAGGACGGCGGTGGAAGGGAGGGTGATGCGACGGTGGAGGGGGAAGGGGTGGGGCTGGGGGTGGGGGGTTGGGCCTGGGGTGGAGGGGTGTTGGGTTGGGGATAGGATTTAGATTAGGGTTAGGGTTAGATTAGGGTTAGGGTTAGATTAGAATTAGGGTTAGATTAGAATTAGGGTTTAGGGTTAATAATGGCAAAATCGTAAATAAAGCTAACGGTTACTTAACGGCAGTTGGAAAAAGGGTATTTGGTGAACGTTTTCGGAAACTTAGGGGTATATGGTGCATTTCTGGAACATTGAGGGTATATTGTGAATTTGTTGATTTGTCGGGGGTATTTGGTGAAAAAACCGTAACTAAAATTTTAAAAATCTATATTATTTGTTTAACCGAAATTTGTTCGTGTCAGTTATCTCATTGTCTCATTTTTTTGGCGAATTGATTAGGGAATGACAAAGAGCATAAACACTAATCGGTTATAGACTTATAGTTATACTAGTTATATTGCTCTAAGGTTATTACTTATGAAACTAAACTTCTTGATAAATTACTTATACCACTGTTACTTACTCAATTAATGTTTTTATTATAGTTATTTACATGAACTATAGTATAGCAATATGCTTTATATCAATATCTTATGAACAAGCAATAATATTTAATCGGTTAAGGTCTTATTAAAATGCAAATAGAATAGTAATTTAACAAACCTCCCTATATATTATAATAAACTATGTTCTCGAAATAATTAGATTCAACGTCTCCTATTAAGTCAAGCTCTACAACTCTATGGTGATTTATTTGTTAAATTATTATTCTTATAGTGTTACGTATGCAAATATCACTCAATTATGTAATTGTTTGATTATAATTTCTATATAGTAAACTTATAGTGTAACGATATAACTTGTATATATGAACTTCACTAAGTTGATAGTGATTGTTTATTATATTATCATCATAAAGATGATGAACTTAAATGGAGTATACTGTAACTGGAACTATCAACTTTCATTCATACATTCATTATATTGATCTTATCTAATAATAACTTGTTTTAATTCAACTATATAGTAACTATCAAGTAATTGTTAACTAATTTACCTATGGTTGTTACTTGTTAACAGTTAACTTATTGATTTTACTTTCTAATAAGTTATGGTTAGCTTTTATAAGGGAGAATGATTTGGGGGTATAATTTATTATCATTATTATTGTACAACATATGAACCCTCGTTAGAATCACTTATTTCTATCCAAATTCATATTTTAGTTTCAAAATGCGTTTAACATGAAGACTACTGTCTAAAGTAGTATACTATTATCTTGAATTAGATAAAATAGTGTACTATTATCTTGAATTAGCTTATAATTTATATTGATACATTCATTATATATTTAGGTCTCATATGAACTATTGTTATAAACATATGAATGTATGATTGACATTTGTTATAGTATTATAACATATTAAGAGTCGTTATATTAATTTATAATTAATAGAGTATTAGATTGGTTTTACAATTATTTTGATATCAATCTTATATTAAAATGATTCAACATATTAGTATATATATTGTTAGTTTCTTATTTGTATTACTATTGCTATTATTAGCCTTGTTACTATTACTGTTATTATTTGTATTTCTACCTATTATCATTGTCGCTTTATGTTTCTTAGTATTATTATTCTCATTAGTGATCATAGATGTTTAGAAACTTATATATCAATCATAATGCTTATAATAAGAAATCATTTATATCAAGTTTGAAATTGATCGTCTACTCGTTATTATTGTCGTTGGTTATAATATATAATATTAAAAACATATGAAGAGTCATTCTATTCCTTTATCCATTAGAATGGTTTTACGCAGTTGATTATTCGAAATAAGAGTTGACTAAGAAAATACACTAAACATCACGGTAAGCAATATAGTGTTTTTATTGGTTTTTCGTTGTCATCCATATATTTATCGCACACACACATAGTATATATATGTCGATCTTAATACTTTTCATTAATATGATTCGATTACAAAATCCATAACAAAATCAAGATGGCCCGATCAGGAGTTACCCGAAGGTGAGTTACGTTTAATAGCGAATGGACCGGATGTTTCACAATGATCGAACTAAGGTCATTACTAATTCAACCCGAGTACATTTGACTTAACGCAACTGTACATGAAACCTAAATACGACCTGCCCAAACCCGTTAAAGAAAATGTCAATAGGTGATCATATCCGGGAATGGATCGACTTGTAAATGGAACGCTCAGACCTATCCGGTACCCGGGAATCCACTGATTCAAATGTGTTCGACCCAGTTGAACAAAACCTGACCAATCGTGACTGGGGCACTGACAATAATCAGAATCCTGACCTGTCCGGGTCTGACCTGGTTCGCCGTGGGTATACCCAAAACCTGTTCGAGAACCTGTTTTGACACCACTAGTTATATGTTAAGTCCAGCTCTTGTAATAGCTCTTGTAGTAGCCTAGTAAGTTGCTATTTTGTCCTATAATGGAAATATCTTTCTAGGGATTGATGTAAGTATTATAAATACTAGGTTGTCTAGTTCAGTAAGCAATTAATGAAATCAGCTAGGTTGCGCCGCAGTTATCCTTTCTTCTCTCTCATTCTTTCCTTCTCCATTTCTTGCAATAATGAACTGCTCAACATGGTATCGGAGCTGGATGTGCGACCCAGTAAGAAGAGATTACGAAACAAAAGCCTACTTAAATCCTAATTCTTTACATCATCATAACTTGGTTAAAGTTCGAAACTTTGCTGTAAATGGCTGGTGGCAAGGAAAAGGTAATAAGTCTTTTAGATATACAAAATCCTTTGTATATACATCCCTAAATGTCCCAAACATTGTTTCCATAGAGAAGATGCAAGGTGCATCTGATTATAGACCATGGAGAAGGTCAATGGAAATTAGTCTTGCTTCCAAAAGGAAACTGGGTTTCGTCACTAGTGTGATAGCAAGAGAAAAGGAAGACACTCTGAAACATGACCAGTGGGATACTTGTGATCATATTGTGATTGCTTGGATTCATGGTTCTGTGTCTAATCAGATTAAGAAGTCCATATTGTACCTAGATACTGCTAGGGAGACATGGATTCACCTGGAGAGAAGGTTCTGCCTAACAAATGGCTCAACTAAATACAGGTTCAGCAAAGGGTGCTACAAAACAAAACAAAGTGGATCATCTGTGAATGACTACTACACAAAGATGAAAGGAATGTGGGAGGAACTTGAGTCATTGAACCAGTTGCCACCTATCACAAAAGTCACAGAAGAAATCACTGTATTTCTTGAACCTTTGCAAACTCAGAAAGAAGAGCAGTAGTTGTTCCGATTCTTGAATGGGTTAGATGAAGACTTTAGTGCCCAGAGAAGCTAGTTACTGATGTAGTCCCCACTTCCTTCTATAGAAACAGCTTGCTCCTCCCTCCAGCAAGAAGAATCCCAGAGAGAGATACTAAACATCTCTAAGTTAAACATTGAAAGTTCTACAATGTTTAGCAAAGGAAGAGGTCCTGAGGGAAGTTGCTCAGTGTGTAGAGGAAATAATCACACATCTGAAACTTGCTGGCATGTGGTGGGGTTTCCTAAAGGACATCCTAGGAACAAGAAGCAGAATAGGTACTCTAATAGAGAAGAAACATCTTCAAATGCTAATTGAAGATGGAACAACCCTAAAGGGAACAAGATGGTGGCAAATGTTCAGACTCCGAATGAGGGAGGGTCCAGCCTGATCACTCCACAACAGCTTGAACAACTTCTCAAGATGCTCCCTTCAATCTCTAAGACTGCAAAATCAGGATCTGAAACTGAGGAAGAGATTGATCACTCATTTGTAGGTATGGTGACATGTTTTTTAGCTTTTGGTGATGCAAATGCTTGGATTGTAGACTCAGGAGCCTCTGATAACATAACTTGTGATCAAAAGCCTGATGTCAAATCTTAAAGAAACCAAAATTAGGCCTGAAATAAATTTGCCAAATGGAAAAACTGCCATGATTACTCATACTGGAAATGTGGAACTGAAAAACAACTTGAGATTGGAAAATGTGTTGTGCATGTGTCCCTAAGTTCAGACACAATCTGTTGTCTGTAAACAAACTTGTGAAGCAAGACAAGTGTAAAGTGACATTTTATCCTGCATTTTGTGTTATCCAGGACTCAGTTTCTCAGACAATTGGAGGAATTGGGAAAGCTCAAAGTGGTTTGTACTACCTGTTCGACTGCATGCTTGCCATTTAAACTTGTTCATATTGATATTTGGGGGCTTTATAAGGTATGCAGAAGAGAAAAGTATAGATACTTTCTCAGTATTTTAGATGATTACACTAGTAGAATAAATGCTATTTGCTGCGCTTAAAAAGTGACCTATTGCTACGGTTTTGGGCTCGCAACACTTAAGGGGGAAGCAATAGGTAATAATTATATTGCTGCGGTTTTAAACCGCAGCAATATTAGAACATATTGCTGTGGTTTCTAGGCTAAATCGCAGCAATATGCTTTTGTTTTTTATTAAAAAAATGAAAGATATTGTTGCGGTTCCTACCCAAAACCGCAGCAATAGGTCTACGTACAAGCAAAAAAATATTTTTTTTTTCATTTTGTAATCAAATTTAAAAGGTAAAAATAATAAAAACTACCAAAAATCAAGCTGATACCGCCAGTTCACAAAACTAATAAGTACAACATCAAGAACATAAAGATTAAAAGTCGGAATTTGAAATTGAAAATAACATCAGATTTTAGAACATAAACCTAACATCGGACTAAAAATAAAAATCCAAAACCGTGTATTCCCGGCGAAGCATTCTAAAAAATAAAAATGAAAAAAATCCAAAACAAGTATCACCAACCTAACATCAGATAACGAAAAACAAAACCTAACAAAAATAGGAAAAAAAAATTGAAAAATAATAACAATGGGTCGTGTATTTTTGGCAAAGAAAGAGGAGAGAAGCCGTGTATTTCCGGCAAAAGAAGAGAACAAGAAAGCATAAGCAGGGCTTGCGAGTGACCGGTGAAGGAGCAAGATATACCGACGAGCACGAACTAGTAGGGCGACCAGCCAGCACGAACTAGTAGGGGTGATTTGTGAACGACTTGTGCTTGGATTTCGTTTCCAGATCTGAAGAAAACGCGACACCATTTTTCTTTCGCTCGCAAGCCCTGGAACGGCGAAGGAGTGGGGGAGAACGGCGAAGGAGTGGGGAGACCGACCAACACGAACTAGTGGGGGCGATCTGCGAACGACTTGTGCTTGGCTTTCGTTTCCAGATCTGAAGAAAACGCGATACCATTTTTCTTTTATCGAAAGGTCGACCGGCGTGAGTGCGACAGGATGCAAGGATGAGATGGTTTAGAGGGAGAGAGAAGATGAGGGGACAGGGCGTGAATTAATGAAGATGACAGGATGCAAGGTTTTAGGGAGAGAGAAGATGAGGGGAGGTGAGGAAGAGGCGTGTAACTGATGAGAGAAGGAGAGTGGGTGAAACTGTGAAAGGCGTGCAACTGATAAAGAGGAAGTAACCCTAAATGGACTCATTTAATTAATTCAAAAATCATATTGCTGCGGTTTTATATTAGGAACCGCAGCAATAGGTCCAAATAATATATTTTTTTATTTTTTTATATATTGCTGCGATTGCTTCCTGAACCCACAGCAATATGATTGGTCAACTGGTCAAGAAATTTCAAAAAATTTCTGTCGAAACCATATTGCTGCAGTTTTGGCCCAAGACTGCAGCAATATGGTTATTTTATATTTTATATATTTTTTACGTGATATATTGCTACTTATGGGTAAAACCGCAGCAATATCACCGCAGCAAATAGCAATTATTCTACTAGTGTTACTCAAGGGCTACTTGGGTGTATTTGCTTGTTCTGAAAATCTGATGCTTTGAATGCTATTAAGCTGTTTAGTAACTTTGTTGTGAACCAGTTTGTTGTGTTCATAAAAACTATGACTTTAGACAATGCCTTGGAGTTCAACGAAGGAGAATGTAAGAAATTCTTTGGTGAACAAGGGATTGTTCATCAGACTTCCTATGTGGATACACCACATCAGAATGGAAGAGTGGAAAGAAAACACAGAAATGTGTTAGAAATGGCAAACGCATTGAGAATGCAAGCTAGTCTGCCACTTTGCTACTGGGGTGATTGTGTGCTGACAGCAGTGTACCTCATAAACAGGTTTCCTAACTCTCTATTATCTAGGACACATCACACCATTTGAAAAACTCTTTCATAAAAAACCAAACTACACACATCTTAGATCATTTGGATGTATTGCTATAGCAAGCAATCCTTCTAGAGTTCAAGATAAATTTAAAGCAAGAGGTATCCCCTGCTTATTTCTAGGATACCCAAGCAATCAGAGAGGGTAAAAGTTCTTGAACCTCACAACTAAACAAACCTTTCTGTCCAGGCATGTGAAGTTCTATGAACATGTCTTTCCCTGTAATAAATTTAGCCAAACCACTTATTTTCATCCCCAACATGTTTCCTTGCCTTCAAACACAGAGCCCACAGATAATCAAACCAATTTTTTCCCAGATGTTGATGAGCCTGACATAGTAGATGACCCTGAGCCAAACACCACAACACCCTCAGCCACTGAGCCTGTTCCTACAGAACCTGCTCCTACAAAACCTAAATCAGCACAATCACAACAAATTCTCACAACTGAAATAAGCCTAAGGAAATCTTCTAGGACAACTAAAGCTCCAGCCTGGCTTACGGACTATCATACAACCTTGCAAACTCGAAACAAGGGAGATAAACAGCCAGCTCACATTGCAAATGTAGCTATGCTTGATGTGCACTCGAAGTTCTTTGCTTTTCAAACACAAACAGCCAGTGTGGAGGAACCTACTTCATTCAAAACTGCAGTGATGTAAAAGGAATGGGTAGAAGCCATGAATCAAGAGCTACAAGCTCTGGAATCTAGTGCGACATGGCAACTCACTGCCCTTGCATCAGGGAAAAGAACCATAGGGTGTAAGTGGGTGTTCAAGACTAAGTTCAAGGCTAGTAGTGTTAGGATGCAGACAAAGAGAAGGGATTGATTATGAGCAAACCTTTGCTCCAGTAGCTAAAATGACGACTGTCAAAACTCTCTTGGTTGTTGCTTCCATGGAAAACTGGTGTGACATAAATGGACGTGAAGAATGCATTTCTTCATGGTGACTTGCTAGAAGATGTGTACATGAAGAATTCTGCTGGTTATTCCGGGCCAGGTGTTCCTATGGTTGTTGGTTAGAGGGAGAAAACCTTTGCTGAAGCTAATCCTAACACTGTGTACAAGTTGCAAAATTCTTTGTATGGGCTCAAGCAGGCCCCAAGGCAATGGTTTGCAAAGCTCTCTGCTGCTCTAGTCAGTTTTCGTTTTGCTCAATCCAAAGCAGATTACTCTCTATTTGTGCAGAAGCAACAACAAAGCATTGTAATTGTGTTATGCTATATTGTTGACCTGTTGATTGCTGGAAATGACTCCAAGTTGATCACAAGCACTAGTAGAATAATTGCTTATTGCTGCGGTTATTAAGTGCCTATTGCAGCGGTTTTGGCCGCGCAACAATTAGGGGGTAGCAATAGGTGATTAATATATTGCTGCGATTTTAAACCGCAGCAATATTTGAACATATTGTTGCGGTTTCTTGGGAAAACCGCAGTAATATGTATTTTTTCAATATTAAAAATACAGGTATATTGTTGTGGTTTCTTCCCAAAACCGCAGCAATATATGCATGGCAGGTAAAAAAAAATTTCTTCATTACTCAAGGCGTAAATTTTTGGTAGTTATAATACACTTATAATATAAACATTTTTTAATCCAAGGAGACTATTGCAATACAATAACAACACAAAAGTAACTAACCCAAACTGCAATATATTCAATAAAAATAATATTTTACAAACCCTAATTACAAAATATTAAAAAAATGAAAACAGACTAATAAGGAAAAAGTTTTAAAAAACGAAAAAAGAAAAAAATAGAGATATACAAAGATCTAAAATAAAACAGAAGTATAGAGAATTAACAAAAAAATTAAAAATTAGAGAAAAAAGGAAAAATATCATTAGATCTTGAAACCAATATAAACAACTCACCGGTGGTGGAGACGAACAGAATGCGAACGAACCACCACGTTGATGTCAACGATCGGTACAAAGACCACGTTGATGGAGATGAACAGACCACGATGATCGGTATAGAGACCACGTTCGAACGCCAGAGATGAACGATGGAGAGATGCAAAAGAATGCGAATGACATTGATGAAGAGATACGACCGACCTTACACGCTGCTTTGGAGAAATCGTAAGTTCGTCAGTCATAAGATCGACCTTCCTCGCGACAGAGACATGTTCGCGGCTGAAATTCGAGGCGACGCAGGATCTGACAGACGACGATGGTGGGAAGCAAGATGAGAATAGAAAAATTGCGGCAGTTTGGTTTTAGGGTTTAGGTCGATAAGGAGGAGATGAGAGAGTGTGACGACAGAGAGAGGAGAGAGAGAGAGTGACGAGAACGTTTTTTTTTTTACTGATGAAGAGGAAATGAGAAGGAGATAGAGGAGAGATAGTGAGGAGAGAGGGTTTAAAAAACGGTTGGGAGTTGTTACAAGGAAGAAGGAATAAAACCCTAATTAGGCCGTGCATTTTATTTTAAAACATCATATTGCTGCGGTTTTTTGTAGGAACCGCATCAATAGGTTCAAATATTAACAAAAAATTAATATTTTTAATATATTGCTGCGGTTCTGACTGAAAACTGCAGCAATACAGTTGGCCATAAAGTCAACTTAAGTTTGAAAACTTTTATGTTGACATGTATTGTTGCGGTTTATAACCCAAACCGCTGCAATATGTCTATTTTATATTTTCCTTTTCTTTTTACGTGATATATTGTTGCGTATGGGTAAAACCACAGCAATACTACTGCAACAATAAGCAATTATTCTACTAGTGAAAGGTCAACCAATTCCTTGCTTCTCAATTTCACATGAAATATCTTGGTCACTTAAGCTATTTTTTGGGCATTGAAGTGAATAGATCATCTAAAGGAATTTTCCTATCTCAAAGGAAACGTGTCATGGATCTTCTCAAGGAGTACAACTTCCAGGATGCCAAATCACTTAAGCTGCCTATGGATCCTCACCTCAAGTTAACACATGAGTTGGGTGATGTTCTCCCCAATCCTACAGACTACTAACACTTGGTGGGAAAAATCATATATCTGACCATTACAAGGTTAGATATAGCCTTCACAGTTCATGTTCTTAGTCAGTTTATGCAGAGACCTACAACTGTACACATGCAGGCTGCAAAAAGGGTATTGAGATAACTCATTACTAATCCAGGTCAAGGGATACTTCTAGCTGCAAAATCTGGTACTATACTCACAACCTACACTGATAATAACTAGGCTGGATGTCCTAATTCTTGGACATTGACTACTGGCTTTTGCATTTTACTGGGTGAGTCTCTCATTTCTTGGAAAACTAAGAAGCAGCAATTTGTTGCTAGGTCTAGTGCTGAGGCCGAGTATAGAGTCGTGGCACTAACTACCTGTGTAGTAACATGGCTCACTCACGCGCTTCAAGATCTTGGCATTTCTTCTCTCTCATCAGTAGCTCTGAAGTGTGATAATCAAGTTGCCTTGTCTATTGCTATGAACCCAGTCCATCATGACAGGACCAAGCACGTGGAGGTGGATTGTCATTTTGTTAGAGACAAAGTGAATCAAGGTCTCATCAAGCCTGTGTATGTTTCCACACACCACCAGCTAGCGGACATCCTAACCAAGAGTCTACATGTGGACAAACATCAGGGCATTATTTCCAAGCTAGGAGTTCTTCCTAATCACTCCAAGCTTGAGAGGGAGTGATGAAATATGGCCCACATACATATTCAGCACATGTTATATGTTAAGTCCAGCTCTTGTAATAGCCTTGTAAGTTGCTATTTTGTCCTATAGTGGAAATATCTTTCTTGGGATTGATGTAATTATTATAAATACTAGGTTGTCTATTTTAGTAAGCAATCAATGAAATCAGCTAGGCTGCGTCGTAATTATCCTTTCTTCTCTCTCATTCTTTCCTTCTCCATTTCTT
This sequence comes from Beta vulgaris subsp. vulgaris, assembly GCF_026745355.1. NCBI lineage: Eukaryota > Viridiplantae > Streptophyta > Magnoliopsida > Caryophyllales > Amaranthaceae > Beta > Beta vulgaris. The sequence goes on from NC_079206.1 coordinate 26,174,821, forward strand.
GAGCAACAATGAACTACTCAACAGCATCACAGAACATAGTTCTTGTTTTTTTGGTAATGAGTGGACCCCGAATGATATCCTATCTTAGGAAGTTTGTGGATTTGAAATTTTGCTATTTACTAGAATGATAATTTTTTTCTTTTGATGCAAACTAGAATGATGAATATGACACTTCTTCATGCACATTGAAAATAGTGTCTTATTTCTAATAATGAGTGTGTCCCGATATCCAACTTAGGAAATTTGTAGCGCTAAAATTTTGCTACGTGTCAAATTTAGGCCATAATCTTAAATTCAAAATATATTATTCGAATTTCACTAGCTCTAAAAACAATCTACGAGCCAACTGAGACATTTTTGTAAATTTCCTCCAAACCCTCATCTCTACTCCTATATCTATTCAATAAAGGTTAAGGGAACACCTGAAAATTCTAGTGTCCCTCTAAAATGGCTAAAATATTCATATATAATTAACATTTAAATTGTCGCAATAATGTCATTGTTTTAGTAATGAAATATTTTTTAAAGCTATTTTTTATACTATTATGCTTTCTGTATTTGAACACACGTACTGTTACGTAGTACTAGACTCTTGAATAATACTACTATCCCCATGATGCGTATTGGATTCGCATCCCATTTGGTTTCTTTCAGTTATTTTGTTTTAAATTGACTTTTGTGTTTTATTTAGCTTGATTTGTAATTTGTTAAAGGAATAGCTTTGTTTTGTAACTAATTGGCACTAATCACCATTTGTGCTAATTAGATTAAGCTTAAACTCTTAGATTAGCTTAGAAGAGAAGACGTTCTCTTGGTTATTCTGGCGCAGCGAAATCATTTTGGTAATTGTGAACAATCTACAACGAATTTTCCAGAGATTCTTTTTTTGGTGGATTTCTAACATCTTGAAATTTCATCCTACCAAATTTGGTGAGATTTCATGAAGAAACGAAGTCGCAGTGGCCTTCCGATTGAGACGCCATTTCTGGATCAGTTTTGCGGTTTTTCACTCCTTAGACTATGGTCCGATTTTGTAAGCTTAAAAGCCTTTAATTTGAAACTAAATTATGTAAGCTAGCAGGTGACACATGAGGGATTTCACCTATGTGCTTGAGGTGTTTGCTTGAGGTGGATTTTCACTTTACCCACCTAAGGAGGAAACCTCCTTATTGGTTCGATGGAAATGGCAATATGGCAGCTTCATGGCAGCAGCTTTGTGGCCTCTAATCACAACAAACTCACCTTGGTTGGAGCAAACTTCAAGTGTAGGAAAGCCTCCTATTGGTTATATGGCATATGGGCATCAACCAATAACAAGGGAACCTTTATTTGTGAAATGTGTGCTGGCCAAATCACCTAAGGACTAAGCTTTGTATTTCTTTTGTTTTCTTATTTCTTCTTTGTTATATAAGCTCATGTAAGGTACTTGTAAACTCAGTTGAATTTGAATGAAAAGTGAGCTTGTTGCTTATTAAAATTTGGAGGTATTTATCCAAGTTTTTCTGTGTTTAAGGAGTAAACTTAAACATAAAACCCTTAATCTAAGTGAGTGAAGCTTAGTTTAAGTTAGGTTGTTTTAGTTGGTGAGTGAAGCCAAACTAACCAATCTAAACCCCTTCCTAAAATATGTTTAAGGTGAGTGAAGCCTTTAATTTGTTTTAGAACCCTTAAGCAATCATAAGTGAGTGAAGCTTGTGAAAACTTAAGCTAGGATCCCTAACCGGATTCGTATCACCCCAACAGTAGGTTCAACAATAGGAGACTTGTGCAACAATGTCAGACTCAAATCCCGAACCTGAGCTCTGCCTTCAGACCTGCAAAAAGAAATCCACCCTGGAGGTTTGGGTGGTATTTCCCCCTCCGAAACTTAAGTCAGGTATCAGGAGTAGAAAAGAAACTTTTAGAGAGACAAAGTAGAGAGCGAGAGAGTATTTATGACAGAATAACAGTACTATGCTCTGAAAAACATACATTTCCCCTGATTTCAAGGACTATTTATAGTGTCAGTAATGACTGATGTGCCTTGCTGTGCCGATCATGCATTTTATTATTTTGGACATGGACGGCAAAGTCAGACGACCCAGTCTTTACCTGTGCAGGATAATATGGCGCGCGTCAAGCAAACAACTCGTATTAGACGAGGGGTGAACCTTTCGGCCTCCAGCTCAGAAATGGAGGTATCAACCGGCGGCAGATGAGGAACGCGAAGTTTAAAGCGCCCGGCCAGCAAACCAAAATACTTCTCCTGAAAGCGTCCAGGAGGAAAGTCTTATCAAAGAGCCTTCAGATCCCAGCCCTTCCGGACAAGATATGGTGACAGAGTATTCTATCAATATTTCGTCTTTTAAGGGTCCGTCCAACTGGATTCCCTTTACAGAGATGTTTTACCAAGCAAACTTCTTGGTCGCCGCAGGCTTGCGACAGGCCGAGGATAGAGGTATATCACTGGTCTTTTTTCCAAGTAAATGCCGTCATCCGATGACTCTATCTGCCTAATCATGTTCTTTCATTTCATGTAGATCCGGCTAAAGCTGCCTTGAAAAAATCTTGGACGGGAAACATCAGTATGTCCAAGTTCACAGATACTCTACGGAAGGAGTACATCAAGTCCGGCTCTGGAAAGAGGACGGACACCTTGGTAAGTACTGAGTATATACATTTTTTTTTTTTGGACGAACCCTTTCTTTAAGAAGGAAGTCGTCCGGAGATCAACATCTTGAATTCCCAGACGAGTACTATCATCCAGACGGACCCTGCTCCAAAGGGGAACTCAGCCAAGCTTCTGGTTTTCCTTAGAAAGGAAGACATCCAGATGATATTTGGTTGGCTTCTTTCCGCGGAGGATATCAATCGAAGACCTTTCTTAGCCTTTATTGGAAGGGATCCCTTTTTGACAGAACCTCATCCATGCTAAGCCCTACCATTCTTGGACGGGCTCATTTTCTTCTTCGTGCCGCTTATATATTTGTTTTCTTTTCAGAAAAATGCCCCAACGTCCAAGGCATTGGCGGAGAAAGCGGCTTCGAAGAAGAGGCCGGCCGCAACGGGAGATGCCCCTCCCCCCAATCCAAAGGCTTCACGGCCAAAAAGAAGAAAACCACTTGGCCTTCTCTACCAAAGGTCAAAATTCCTCCTTCAACCGAGGAAGTTCCTCCTACTACCGAGGAGAGGGCCATGGTTACCCATGCCGGCCCGGTTGAGTCAGTCCGCCCCCTTACTTCCGAGCAACCATTCTGAGCAACCAGACGCGGTTTGGACGGGGTCGAAGAGACCGAAAAACCATCTACCCAGCCAGACGCGGCTATGGACAGATCGGATTTCTCTAGGTCGGTAGCAAAGCTGGTATGTCAGATGCCCGAGGCCTATAGGTCGGCTTCTCGATCTTCTGGTGAGTCTTATTACTCTAACATTGTTAGAACTTTGCACGTTGGCGGGCGTCCGATGAGTCCGTCCAACAAGCTGGCCGTGGTTATACCCATCAGGAATACTAACGAGTCTCCTCTTTCAGATAAGGGTAAAGGGGCAGCTGAAGTAGCTCCTGACGGTTCTCCCACATTATCGGAGGACGAGTCCTCGGCGACCTTTGCCAGGATGACATCGGCCGAATTGTGAGAAGCTCAAACCGGAGCTGTTCAAATGCTTCCCTGAGGCCTACATCAAAGGCTTGAGAGGAGTTTTCTCTGGGCATGTAGGTTCATGTCTCAACTGGCTGCTGATGTATGTTTTCAATTTCTTTGCCGTCTTATTTCCATACTTGGCAAATTTGTCTGTTTTTGAGAACGTCTTAACATACTTTAATCCTTCCTTTTTCAGCTCTTTGCTCGCAGCATAATTACTCAGGACTGGGCAAGATTGCTCAGGAAAGAAAACAAGCAGATCGTCCGGGATGTACCAAAGCAGCGGACGAGGCTCAATTCTCCATGGCCGAGTAGGAAGTATTGCACCGCCAATCTAGAGAGGCCTGGGAGAAGGCCTGACAGAGCTGGCCTGGGAGAAGGCCTGGGACGAGTTGGACAACAAGAGATATCTGGTTTGTCTGACAGAGCTGCTGGACGAGAAGGCTGCCCTTGAGCTGGCTCTCAAGGACGAAAGGACACAACCCTTCTGGCGGCCACGAAGCTCTGGAGAGAGAACCGCTATTTTCGGGCAAAGAACCACATGCTGACGGAAGTAATCAAGGCAAGCGTTGAGTCGGCCAAGCAGGCTCTGAATGAAGTGATTGATACTTCCAAGTCCTAGGCTGTGAAGGATTTTGAAATGCTAGCCGAGGAGGACGACATTCATAGATATGTTCGTCGCCTAGACTTTCAGGAGAGCCTTCACAAAGCTAGCTTATCTGGGAAGGAACCTCAGTCTTTCAAGAGTCTTCGGACGATGAAGAAGAGGAGGAAGAGGCCGACCCCAAAGCTCAGGCCGACGATACCAACACTTCTCCAGACGCTTCGCTTTTTCTTTTCTCAATCTTGGCCGCAGGCCTTTTGTACTTATTGTTGTAGTTTTTAGTTTTCAGACTAGGTTGTAATCTTTAGACTAGGTTGTAATCTTCTTTTAATCTTTATAAGAGAATCTCTTTTTTCACTTATTATCTCCTATTTCCACTTTACTCACATAACACTAAGTTAAAAAATTGTTCGCCCGGAAAAACTATACTTCAAAGTTTACCCCGATACTTGTTTCTGTACAAGGACGTTTCGTTACTTGCATTAGTATATTTAACCTGTATCCCCCCCCCCCTTCATGGACGAAGAAATTTTGATAATTTTTTTTGCTCTAAGAAGGAGAATAATCATAGTATACTTATGCAGAGTATAATCTAGGATTGTAGCAATCCGTCCATCCTTGTTAAAGCTTGAAATAACTTATTCCTTTACTAAGGTTGTTATCACAGTGACTGGCCTTTGGACGGAAGTGAGACCCTTTTACTAAAGTGTCTTAATTACAGCCGCCTTCGTTTAGGAGATGTTAACGCTTTAGGTTAAATCAATTGATGGCCTTCATCATGTGCTATCCTTACGGGATTTTGACATGTTGGCCGATCTCCTAATAGAAGGTGTTTTGTTTTGCTGTTCTTTCTTGAGTATTGGCTTGGCCGATGGTATGTGCCTTTAAACAAATAACATGGCATACATAACAAACAAAGAGACAGTCATGGTACTGAAGCATATTTGTATTATATGAATTTTGCTTGGCTGGGAGCCAAGGAACATGTATACGTTTCTACTTTTTCATTAATGTGCTTATGGTACTTTATTAGCAGGGGATTACACTTTTTCGATTACATCAAATGTAGTATTTTTTCAAAATGTCTGAATTCCACGTCCGAGGAACAGAATGGCCGTTCATATCTTCCAGACGAAAGGTACCACCCTGAACTTCTTGGACTATCTTGTAAGGCCCTTCCCAGTTTGGTGTGAGCTTACCCATTTCTTTGGCCCGGCCAACTGCTTTCATTTTCCTCAGTATGAGGTCTCCCTTTTTCAATGACCACCTAGCCACTCTTTTGTTAAACTCTCGAGCCATTCATAGCTTATACAGCTGCATTCTCAATAGAGCATTGCCCCTAACTTCAGGAACCTGATCCAAAGTTATGCGAAGAGCAGCCCAGTTAGCGTCTTCTGTATAAAGCATGACTCGCAGGGTTGGCTCTTCTATTTCAATGGGGAGGACGGATTCTAAGCCATAGACGAGCATAAATGGAGTTTCCCCAGTTGAGATTTTAGCCGTTGTTCTAATTGACCAAAGAATCAGCTGCAACTCTTCTACCCATAATCCCTTGGCATTGTCTAGTTTCTTTTTTATGCCACTTGAGAGAATTTTGTTGAAAGCTTCGACCTGCCCATTTGCCTGAGGATGGGCAATGGCCGCAAAGTGAGCTTTAATATCCTGGTCGGCCAGCCATTCTCGGAGCTTAGGTGTTTCAAACTGTGGTCCATTGTCAAAGACAATAGACTGAGGCATCCCAAATCTTATGATGATGTTCTTCCAAATGAACCCCTTTACATCATTGGTGGTAATGCCTCTCACGGCCTCAGCCTCCACCCATTTTTGTGAAGTAGTCTACTGCTTATCACATATTTCTTCTGACCGGCCGCTACAAGAAATGGCCCAGGATATTCATTCCCCATTTGGCGAAGGGAAGGGGGAAAAGAACTGGAGTCAAATAATTGGACGGTTTTTGATATATATTGCCATGCCTTTGACAGCCATCACATTTCTTTGCATAAAGTAGAGCGTCCTCCTTTAAGGTGGGCCAATAATACCTTGTCCTTGATGCCTTCTCTCCTAATGCTCTTCCCCCATTGTGGGAGGCACAAGCTCCTTCATGCAGCTCTTTCAAGACGTCTAACTCGTCCTCCTTAATAATGCATTTGAGAAGTGGCCGGTTAAATGCTTTTTGTACAAGGTTTCATCCCAGAGCTCAAACTACTTGTCCCTTGCCTTCACATACTTGGCTTCCAAGGGATCAGTGGGCAGACGTTCTGTTTTCTTATACTCAATGATGGGATCCATCCAAACATTTCCCCGACTGAGGAACAGGACTTGTTCTTGATCAATACTCTTTGTCGGCTTTACCTCCCAAAACACAGTTCGTGGCACATCTCCTTCGGCCGAAACTGGCTGATTTTGAGAGAGCATCGACTTGATGATTCTCCGACCTTGGAACCTGGTCGAGCACAAATCGCTTCAGCGTTTTTACCTCTTCTTGAATCAGCTTCATATATTTACTCATGGACGCCTCTTTGCATTTAAAGTCGTCATTTACTTGACTCACCACCAGTAGGGAATCCGTCTTTGCCTCAATTTCCAGGGCTCCTACCGCTTTGCACATTTTAATGCCGGCTAGCAGTGCCTCATACTCTACTTCATTGTTTGAAGCCTGGGACTGAAATCTCATCGCATACTCAAATTTGTCCCCTTCTGGTGATTGAAAGATTATCCCAGCTCCACAACCATTGGCGGTGGACGATCCATCCACCATAAGAGTCCAATGCCGCTTTCCCTCTATTGGATCCTGGATGAATTCCATCGTAGGCCGAGTAAGCTCTACAATGAAATCAGCTAAGGCTTGACCCTTGATAGCTTTTCTAGGCTCAAATGCTAAGTCAAACATGTTCAGCTCCACAACCCATTTTAGCATTCGTCTAGAGGTATCCATCTTGTGCAGCACCTGCTTTAGAGGTTGGTCAGTATAGATGAGTATACTATGGGCCGAAAAATATGGCCTTAGCTTCCGGCTGGCCATGAGCAGTGCTAGGCCGAATTTCTCCACCAAAGAATATCTGCACTCTGCGTCCTTTAGCACATGGCTTACAAAATAGACCAGAATTTGCACTGACTCTCTCTCGGACAGGAGGACAGTGCTCACTACATGTGGCGATATAGCCAAGTATACAAACAGCTTTTCCCCCTCAGCTGGACTTATCAAACGAGGCAACTGTCGGAGATGCTCTTTAACCTGTTGGAGAGCCTGCTCCGCCTCTTCCGTCCATTCAAATTTTGCTTTCTTTTTTATGGTTGCAAAAAATTGATGACATTTGTCTCCAGACTTAAAACGAAAACGTCCTACGGCTGCCAAGCACCCTGTTAGACGTTAAACTTCTTTTATTCTAAACGGAGATGTCATGTCCATGATTGCCTGGATCTTATCAGGATTTGCTTCAATTCCTCTTTGGTCGACCAGAAACCCCAAAAACATTCCGGCCATCACTTCAAACACACATTTCTGCGAATTCAACTTTAGCTTGTATTTTCTAAGAGTCAAGAATGTTTCTCGAAGATCCTTCATATGATCTACCTCCTTCCGACTTTTAACGATCATTTCGTCAATGTAAGCCTCCATATTTCTCCCAAGTTGTGGCTGGAAGACAGTGTTTATGAGCCTCTGGAAAGTAGCTGGCGCATTTCGGAGGCCGAAAGGCATCCTCAGCCAACCATAAAGACATTTCTCAGTTATGAATGAGGTCTTGTCTTCATCCTCTGGACACATTGGGATCTGGTGAAAACCAAAATAAGCGTCCATAAAGCTTAGTAGTGCATACCCCGTCGTGGAATCAACTAGCCAATCTATTTTAGGCAGAGGAAAGTTGTCCTTTCGACAAGCCTTATTAAGATCGGTGTAATCCACACACATCCTCCAAGTTCCATTTGGCTTGGGGACCATGACTACATTAGCAATCCAATCCGGATAATAAGTCTCTCGGATGAATTTTGATTTTAACAGCTTCTGTACTTCTTGATCAACAGCTTGATTCCTGGCCGGACCCAGGTGTCTCTTTTTCTGCCAGATTGGCTTCTGACTAGGATTCATATTTAGCTTGTGAATGACAACTTTGGGATCAATTCCCGACATCTCTTCTACCGTGTAAGCGAAAATGTCTTCAAATTCTTTCAACAACTTGATCAGTTCATCTTTGACTCTGGGATCTAGAACTGACCCAATTTTCAACGTTCTTTCTGGACGTTCCTCATCCAAACAAATTTCAATCGGTTCTTCTACTGGTTCTGGCCGCTCTAATCCAACTCCCATGATGGTCATTACCTCTTCTGCTAAAGCCTTTTCTTCTTTAATAGCCATACACTTCCTCTTCTTGCTCGGCAAGAGGATGGACAGCTTGCTCACTTGAGGGTCTTTCTCCTGAACTCCTTTTACTTCATTCTTCAATTCAGCTATCTAGCCTTTCACTATCTTGGCCGACTCAACATCTATTTGGCTGCTCTGGATTTCCTCCCTTCCATGATGAAGGTTTTAGAGTGGTAAGGTAGCATTCTCGGGATGCTTGCTGATCTCCATATAGAGATCCAATCTTCCCTCCATCACACTCAAACTTCATTAACATCAGGTGAGTAACAATAACAGCTTTAATGTAGTTCAAGGTGGGTCGTCCGAGAATGACGCTATAAGCCGTCAAGTCTCGTACCACCAAGAACTTAACAAACAAAGTCCTAGAGGCCTCCTTGTCTCCTACCCTGACGGGCAAGGTGACAGTCCCCATAGGGTGGATTATACCTTCTTCAAACCCAATTATCGGATGATGGACTAGGACTAAGTCGTTTTCATTGAACTTAAGTCATGATAGACAATCTGCACTAATGATATTGGTTGAACTACCCGTATCAATCAGGATTCGTCTCACTCTAAGGTTTGCTATTTTCATTTCTACAACCAACGGGTCGTCATGAGGGGTCTTTTTCTTCCCGCAATCTAACTTGCTGACGACAACCTTAGGGAAAGGATCAGACTCTGCCTGATTAGTGAGCATTATCTGGCCGAGCTCCCGTAGGTAATTTTTATGGCCACGGTTGGTGGGACCTCCTACTACGAAACCTCTCGATATCACAAGCACTGCATCCTCATTAGTACTTTCATCTTCCATTCATCATCCTTGACGGTTATAATGATCATCTCGCTTCTGATATTTCCTCCCCCCCTTGAGGGAGGTAGGAAGTCATCTTTACTTTACGGGCTAGATCTTCCAAAGCTCTTTTCAAATGCTTGCACTCATTTGTATCATGACCACAATCTTTATGAAATTTACAGTACTTGCTTTTATCCCTATTCCTATAGAGAGTCCTCATCTCAGCTAGCGCCTTTAATTCATGCTGATCCTTTATCTCCATTAAAATGGAGTATTGATCTTTACTAAATTCTATAGGGTCTGCCCACACTGTCCGCTCACTCTTCTTGCTTCTTCTGGACGAGGTTGTCATTGAAGTCATTGTCCAAGTTTCATCTTTCCTGGGAATGTTCTTCTTAGGCTGAATTGCCTCTTCTACTTTTCTTGTCTCTGGATGTTTTGCTTCTGCGCATACTTCCGTAGCATGGATGAATGCCTCTGCTTCCTGAAGAGCCTCGTTCAGAGTAGTAATCTTCTTCTTCACTAGATCAAACTTGAAACTTCTTGGCCTTAAACCCCTAATAAAGGCGTTAAAGGCCTCGCCTGCATTCAGATCCTGGATCTGTAATGCTTCTAAGTTGAATCTCTTAACAAAGCATCTTAAAGATTCCTTAGGCCCTTGGATGATCTTACCCAGATGCATGCTAGTCTTTTGCTCCTGTCTATTTGCCACAAAATGGCTAGTAAATAGAATACTGAGTTCCGTGAAATTATTAACTGGATTAGGTGGTAGATTATTGAACTACTTTTGCGCTACTCCTTTCAATGTAGCCGGAAAATTTTTACACCAAGTGGCATCATCAACTGCCTAGACATACATTTGATGCTTATATGCTGATAGATGATCGTCTGGATCAGTAGTTCCATCAAAAGGTTCTATCGTCGGTAATTTAACCTTTGGGAAGGAGGGAGACTCCATGATTCTGACCGAAAAGGGGGTCGATAAGTTAATCTTGAGTGCCCCCGAAAGCCCTTCGTTGGGAATGAGCTTCCGACGATATTCCTTTAGCACTGGGTTGGACAAAGTATAATCAAAGCCTGGATGCCTATATATATTAGGCTGCATCTTCCTCCGATTCTCACTAATAGTTGGCTGATTCCCCTTGGACAGTTATAGGGACACTTCCTGCATGGGAGGTTTACTTGTCCCTGGCCGACCTTCTTGAGACTTCCCCTTAGGACGGGCTACAACAACTAGATCAGGAGAAACCTGAAAAAACAGCATGTTATTTTTAATCTGGTCCTCAACGACAGCGGCCATCTTAGTCTGAAGATCATTCAAGATTGTTTCCAGATGGGCAGTTGTTATAGAACGCTCGAGATTTTCCTGAATAACAAGCTCCCTGCTTCGTCCAGAAAGATTGACAACAGCAGGGGGCCGATCTCTTCCTCTTGGTGGTCTTTCATCACCCACCGTGTCTTCCACTCGGATCTCAAAACTTCTGTTCTTAGCAACGTTGGATGAGTGACAGTCAGTCATTGTTGCGTATGCCAGCAGACGGCACCAAATGTTACGTAGTGCTAGACTCGTGAATAATACTACTATCCCAACAGTAGGTTCAACAATAGGAGACTTGTGCAACAATGTTAGAACTCAAATCCCGAACCTGAGCTCTGCCTTTAGACCTGCAAAAAGGGATCCACGCTGGAGGTTTGGGTGCTATTTCCCCCTCCGAAGCTTAAGTCAGGTATCAGGAGTAGGAAAGGAACTTTTAGAGAGAGAGAGAGTATTTATGACAGAATAACAGTACTATGCTCTGAAAAACGTACCATTCCCTTAAATTCAAGGACTATTTATAGTATCAGTAATGACTGTTGAGTCTTGATGTCACCCTAATCTCGGAGCATCTGATTGGCTAAGCAATGATGTTGTGACACGTGGAAATCTCTGATTGGATGGCACACATCATCCTTTTTCAGAAAGATGCTATTTGCTTTTACTGGGCCTAAGTACGAATTGGACCATCATAAGGGCTAGTACACATTCCTTTATCCAAAAAAATGTACTTTTGTCCATACAAGCTTCTGATCCATGTACTTGATAATCAGCAGAACAGAGCCACTTGTAGGGCTGTGATGGGACCACGTGCTCCATTGATAGCCATTGATTTTTAGACTACAACACGTATCATGTGATATAGGATTAGCTCAATATTGAAACAACCACCTCATGTCAAAATTTTCCCTCTCTTGTCAATTAGTGGAAAACTAATTTTCCACAAAAAATATGCTAATTTTAGTTTTTTTGTCTAACTTTTAAGACATACTTCCTCTATTTTTTTTTAGTTAACCCATTTCTTTTAGGCACACTTGTCGAGACACTAATTTGTACCTTAATATCCTTAATTATTAATATACCAAAAATTATCAATATTTGATATTTGAAAAGTATATATTAAGACAAATCTACGAAGATCCCACATAACTATTTTTTTTCCTTAATTACAAATCACAGAAAATAGTCAAAACCATACATGTGAATAGTATCAAAAATTAAAGTGACTCGTGAAAAAAAACAGAGGAAGTGCAACTTATAAGTTGTCAATGTGTATTTATTTATCTCTTTGATTTATGGAAGTTCACATATCACATAATAACCTTATGTGATTAATTTCTTGTGTACTACCTCCGTTTCCTAAAGATCTTCCTTGTTACTGTTCCTACAGATACCAAGGAGAATCCATTTGTGTGGGGTGGGTAAAGTAAGAGAGAGAAAGGGGTTAAGATAAATAAACAAAAAAAAGGGTTAAAGTAGGAGAGAGAAAGGGAGAAAAATTGAATTAATAATGTAATGATGGACCATATGATAGGGACATGAGAGGGTAAAAATGGGAAAAAATTCCAAATAAGGCATAAAATAAAAGAGGGAAGATCTTTCGGAAACGCACTTAAACGGAAAGAGGGAAGATCTTTAAGAAACGGAGGGAGTATCAAGAATTTTCGAATACTTAATAAGAAATTACACTTGACATGGTCTGCTCTTTTTAGTTGTTGGAGTACAAAGTGACACTCAAGAAGAGGGGGTTGAATTGAGTGACAAAATATCAATTTTCGTCAAAACACTTTAGCACTGTGCCTCACACAATGTTAAACACTTGCAGACTTGTTTTTAATGTTTTTGCTCAAATAAATTGGCAGCAAAACTAAACGCAAGGAAATCAAATAACAAGACACATGAATTTAAAGTGGTTCGATCTCACCTCCGAGATCTACAATCACACTACCTACTCTTTTATGAATCTCTAAATATCACTCTTTTGATAGAATACGATTCCCCCACTACTAACTCTATTAGTAGTGTTCCTTAACACCTAACTTTAAGTGTTGCTACTTGTTGACCCTTGAGTTTTGAAGATGACCTAACCACAAAAGACATAGTATATTTTATTTGTGTTGTTGCAAGGTAACTCATGCTCGAGCTAAGAGAATACTTGATTGAAGATTAAAACGGAGAATTAATCAAGATCGAAGTAAAGATGTTCGAGAGATGAAGAATCAAGCATGGAATGAAGATTAGAATACATTAGGGTGTATTTATTATCTTCATGTTAAGGTTGAGTAAAAGCTTAATTAAGTTCGTGGTGAATTCTCAAAGGAACTTGGTTCTGTTCCCATGAAAGGAACACACCTGGCACTATAGGAACAAGGTTAGGGAACAAGACTTAAAACTGATTTAGGAACTCCTAAGAGACTCTAATGTTGTGCGCCTAAGTTAAATTTGTGCCCAATATAGTTGTTAGAGTTTTTAGGGTTGTTTTAACTAAGATCCACTATTTTAGGAATTTAGTTTAAGTTTGTTAGGAAAAGATTTTCTGATTTTAATTTAACCAATTTTCAAATCTTATCTTTTTATGTTTTATATTTTATTTAAAAGATTTTGTTTTCAAAAATAATATCTTTCCGGTTTTTAAAATGTTTCGATTTTAAAATATAAAACTGTTTTTCCGGTTTTATTAAAGATATTTTGAAAAAGATATTTTTCCTAAAACTAGCTAAAGTATTTAATTTATTTATTTCCTAAAAATTGGATTGCACGCCTAAAGCTACTACTACACGATTTATGTAGTTAGTGGATTTAGTGGCTTAGTTAATTATCCTCCAAGTATTTAATTAAATTAAATGAGTTTAATTATTCTTCAAGTTTTGTAAAACCACGTAATATGTTACTGCTTCCTTATGAAGTGAAGTAGTGGATTAGTGGTTTATTTACTTGACATACAATATTTAATTTATTTAATTAAATTAATTCACATGGAGATCATGGATAATGGTCTAACTTAGTGGTGATAATGTCTTGTCTTAATTGTCTATAAATAGGCGCCTAATTCATTTGAACAAAGTGTGTCTGACTTAGCTAATTTGTCTTAAGTTATCTAAAAGTGTCAGTGCCTTTTCCTTAAGAGAATTCATACTTACATTAATCGAGTTTATTACTTTCATTCAGTTTTACAAAGAGTATTTTTGAGAAAAGGGTTTGAGTGAACTCTTTGTGTGAGAAGCTTTGAGTAAAGCAAGAGAAAGAGAAAGAGAAAGGAACTTCGAGTGAAGTTTGAGAGGAACGTCAGTTGTGGGAATTGTCGTTGGGAACTTGAGTTGACTGACTTAAGTTGAGAATCGAGAGAAAAGTAATAGGTTGTAATCAGAGTTGTTTTGGCCTATTATAGTGGAAAGTTGTTTAAAATTCCCTTGTGGTCGAGGTTGTTTCTTCCTACTAGGCCTAGGAAGTTTTTCCTCGCTAAATCTCTCGTGTTCCCATTGTTTGTTCCCAAGTTTACTTTTAATTCCGCAAAAAGTATAGCTTATTCTCTCACTGTAATTCACCCCCCCCCCCCTCTTATATTGCTCATATTATACAACACTACTCTCTATAATAATGGAATTATAGAATGATTTAGTCCTCACAAGTGTGCTTCTTACATAAGAAAATTGAGAAATGTTACAATCATTATGGAGTACTTTCAACTCACTAGAACTCTGCGATATACTCTATGCTATGGATACATTTTCAGCTCTCATCAATCTATTTCTGGAAAATTGTATCTTTCAACTAATGATTATCCATTATATAGATTATATTCTGAACAAAGATCACTCTAAAATATATGATAATCTTCTTGAATAATTTTTATTCCTAAAATTAAGGGATAAAATCTTATATTTTCAAAAGCTGAACATTACCTTTTTTTTTAGAAAAACTATTTTTTGATCTTTTAACGATAAAAATTCACCCTTATCTTTTTCCAACAAAAAATTAGTTTTTACAAAAACAAGTTTTGTTTTCGAAAATCTTTTTATTAAAAACAATTCTTTTCGAAACCTAATTTTTGAAATTCTTTTAATAAAAACTCTTCTTTTTATTCTTTAAATACAAAAACATGAAATTAACATAATTACCTATTTTCCTAACTCTAAGAAGATAGTTACTTATCCTAATCTCATACTTTTAGCAAGTTTATTACATTGCATTAACATGACTAAGAACATAATTATACCTAAGCTTCCATTTCTTCAAAGTCCTTGAGCTTTCATGAACATCCAAGGTTGATAACTTTCTTAGATCACTATTACATACATCACATGCTAATAGTACAAAGTGTTTATCATCAACAAAATAAATTCATACTTAGAGTCACAACAAATTTCCCCTTTATTTTATGATACAAACACATAATACTACCCCCTTAAAAAATGCATTGTTAATCATATTAGAGAGAAAAAAAAAACATAGCACCACTTTTGATCAGACGTACAAAGCTTAAATAACTTATCATAGATTAATTTCAATCATTAATTTAAATATTATACCCTTCTTCCCCCTTTTGACATTATCAAAATAGAGAACAACCACATGTCTAGCTACACAAAAAGAGATATAGTCATCAAAATAAGCAAGTAGCTCAAGAAATTAAGCTAGTGATGTTGGTGCTACATATAAACCAATTCACAATTATCCTCAAATATGTATAATGAGCATCCAAAATAAATCACTAAAAAATCAGTTTGAGAAATAGTTCTAATGAAAAAACAGAACCCA
Organism: Beta vulgaris subsp. vulgaris; assembly: GCF_026745355.1. Lineage (NCBI taxonomy): Eukaryota > Viridiplantae > Streptophyta > Magnoliopsida > Caryophyllales > Amaranthaceae > Beta > Beta vulgaris. The sequence continues at coordinate 26,190,250 of NC_079206.1, forward strand.
AAAGTAATAACCAAGTAGTAGAATGAAATCAAGGAGCGGAAGGTGAGGTGATGACCATGGCGAGGAGGTTCATGATTTAGCGATGTTGTTGTCCATACCCTGTCTCTAGCTCGCTCACTTACCAAAAGTTGTTGTAGAGCCTTGACATTAGCAACTTGTTTCTGCATTTTGAGGCAGCCAACATAAGCCTCCTTTGGCTGAAAACCCAGAATATCCTTCTTGAGCAACTCTCCACCCATTAAACACAATTCCATCTTGCTTAGGACCCCATCACTCATAATGTCACGAGAACTCACACCCTTGGAGGTCTCACCAAGAACCTCATAATCCCTGAAAAGTTTGGTAAGCCATAAGCCATAGGGGAGAAAGGTGGAGTTAGGGGACAAGTTGTAACACCCCGACTCCTAAGCATCATTATCAGCTTAATTAATAGTTCATTAGCATCGCAAGACCTAATTTATTCGCAGCGTCATAGTCGTACCTCCCATCCGAAAGGTACAAGGCAACATCCTTTCATAATACTAAATATATAAAAACCATATCTAATAGCTTAAACGTAGCTAAAGTTTCATAATTTAGTGCAAGTGAACTTAGAATACACAACCATCATAGTTGTATAATGTAAAGTTAGTCTTTCCTTACTGATATGCCTTCCCATCTTCATAAGTAAACCTAAAACAGAAAAGCAAAACGTCATGAGCCGAGACTCAATAGCATACTACACTAACATCGTAAAAGAATTTCAGTTTATTTTAATTCCAAAAAGGGAGAAGAGAATATAGTCAAACTGTTTCATAAACGTATACTTTAAATCAAGAACATAAGAACCATTCAGGTTGTCATTATCATTATCATCATTCATTAACATAATCATTATCAACTTTCATTACTTAATTAAGTTCAACGGAAGGCAAAGCCATCGAGGGCATAAGTCCCCCATCAGAATGTGGCATATAATGCCATAAATCGTAGCAGAAGGCAAAAGCCACTGAGGATATTTATCTCCCATCAGAAAGTGGCATATAATGCTAATAGGTTAGAAGGCAGAGCCACCGAGGACATTGTCCCCCATCAGAAGGCGGCATAATGCCATAATGCGGGTGCCAGCGAAGATGTTGTCCCCCATCAGAAAGTAGCGCTGCCGCCAGAAGGTATTTGCACGACCCGACATAACTTAATACTCTTTCTCTTAACTTTATCGTGATTCATTTCTTTTAGGTATCATAATTACATTACATAATCGTAATCTTAAAACGTCATCATTATCATAATCATATCAGAATCTTCATACTTCATAGCATCAAATCATTTAATAAACATCGTTTATATAGACAAACATTTCATATCCCGCACACCATATAAAATATTGCATAAGCAATTCATAAAAGCATCATATGAAACATAGTTGGAAGGGGAGTGCGGGTGTTAGCAATAGACGTTACCTGGATTCTTGCTTAACAACCTTGATACCCGGGCGGGGAGGCTTGTAATATCCTTTATCTTCTTTAATTTATTAAAAAATAGTTTTATTAATATAGGTTTCATTATTTAGCTTTTAAGCCTAAATATTAGTTTGAGCTTATTGTAGTCATATGGTTCATCATAAGGTCATAAAAGAGTTTAATAGTAGTCATTATTGTCTAAGTTGTCTTTAATTTATCAAAGTAACTGTTTAATCGACTAATAAATGAAATGACTCCTTTAATCTCATTTTAAAATAATTGAACAATTATAATTCATAACAACTTATGCTAAATCATTTTATTATATAAGTGCATTATTATGTTTATAAATTATTATAATTATACGAGTCCATAGTTAATTATCAATTAACTCTCTACTATCAATGAACTAAGTTTATCGATATAACAAATTAACTGTCTACTATTAATTATCAATTAACTAATTATCAATTAGTTGTCTACTATTAATTTACTAAGTTTAGCCCAACAACATAACAAATCAGATTTAACAACACTTAGCTTTAGTTTCAAATGGATGATCCTAGGCCCAAAACGAGACATAATTGGGCGTGCAATACAAACATAGAAATAAAGATTAAAAAGAAACGTGGTTACCTCTGCTACTAGGAGCAGAGAAGCACGAGTCGTGATAAGTTTCAAATGATAAGTGGTTAGAAATGATAAGTGGTGCGATTGAAAATGTTCGGAGTGTTGTTGCTTTTTGCACATCAACACCAAAAAAGTATAAAAATTTGAAGATGCTTGTAATTATTGTAGGATTCCTCTCACTAAAAAACTTGTTTTGGATTATAAGACGAGATGCAATTCATGTTATGAAATGTTACAAGTAACCATTTTGTATAAAGATGCATTTACTAGGTTGGATTCAAAGGTGACTAATAGTGGAAGGGATAAATTTAAATTATCTAGTAAAGAAGAGTGGAAAATGGCTAGTGACATATGTAATAAGTTGGCATTATTTCATAGGGCTACCGAGGCTTTTTTGGGGAGAAAGTATCCAACGGCAAATTTGTATTTTCCAAAGGTTTGTAAAATTAGACTTGCCTTGAGAACATGGTTTAATTGTGGGAATAAGGTGATTGAAACTATGGCTTCAAAAATGATTGATAACTTTGATAAATATTGGAATGTGAGTAATGTGATGCTATCGGCGGCTTCGGTTTTGGATCCTAGAAGAAAATTAGAATGCGTGAGCTTTTATTATAAACTTGTGTATGATGATGATGTTGAATTTGAATGTGGTACAGTGAAAAGATTGTTGGTTGATTTAGTTCATGACTATGAGAAAGATATATGTCATGATGGAACTTCTTTTGTGACACCTGCATCATCTCTCAATGTTAATAGTAAGAGGCCTATGGTTGATTTGGATGAAGTTGAGGGGTTATGGGAGAAACATGTTTTGGAACAATCACCTAAGAAGTCTCGTAAATGTGAGGTGGAGACATATTTGGAAGAGCAAAGAATTGTTGTTGATGAAAGTAAGTTTAATCTTTTGGCTTGGTGGAATGCACAATCACATGCGTTTCCCACTCTCTCTAAGATTGCTAGAGATATTCTTGCGGTTCCTATATCTACCATTGCTTCCGAGAGTGCATTTAGCACAAGTGGTAGGATCATTGGGCCTCATCAAAGTAGACTTCTCCCGGAAACTATTGAAGCTTTGATGTGTCTTCAAAGTTGGAGGCGTTTACATTACAAAAGTATTTTCAAATTATTTCATTTATTAGAACTTTTAGTCACTACATTTTACATAATACTAATGTAGCATAATTATGATTTCTAGATGTTACCAAGGGTAGTCTTGAATGTACACCTATCTATGATGATGAAGATGTAGAAGCTATGGAAGAATGAAAAAAGGTGAATTTTATATGTTTATGTTTTGTGTATTTAGTTAATTTTAATTATAGTGACACTTGCAAGTTACAATGACTTTATTGTATAGGTTTATGTTGGCCATGGTTGATTAAAGTTGAGGGTTGAAGACTTGGATGAAGATGTTTAGTTTTCATGGAAAGTTGAAGAAAAGTTAATGTAATTAATTGATTAGTTTTCATGGGAAGAAGATTGCTATTGTTGTATGGACCTTAGGTTGATTTGGATGAATTGAGAACTTTATGTTGAATGGCCCTTTCTTTTTAATCATGTATTTGTCTATTTGATTTTATGTGCTTAGTTAAACTTAAATTATTGTCATATGAATATATGATTGTTACTTTTTAGTAATGATTATATTTTTTATATTATACAAGTTTTTTTTATAATATAAAACCGTGCAAAAAGAAAGTCGGATGTTCGGATTATCGGAATCGGATGTCGGATTCGGATCGGAGTGGAATGTTTGGATTTTAGTCGGGTCGGATTCAGATTATCGGAGTCGGATGCCGGAGTCAGAGTCGGAATCAGATTTAAAATCCGACTTCTTGTAGGGTCGGAGTCGGATTATGCATAATCCGGTCCAAATCCAACTTGTTGCCATTCCTAAGCACGACCACGAAGAGAGAGAAAGATGGACGCGCTCCAGCAGTACAAGCGGGGAGGCGGCGAAGCTCCGAGCATGGTTGGTGGTGCAGGCAACTCCGACGATGTGGCATAAGCGCACAACAACAATCAGAGGAGGAGCGAGATAGATTGAACGTGAGAATTGAGGGGAGTAGTAGGTTGGGTGCAGCGGTGGTGCAGGGGAGGTTTGATTTGGCGTGACAGGTGGGGCGAGTGGTGATGGGGCGGTCAGGCGTGTGGTGGGTAGAGACCCGTAAGAGAGGAGACACAAAAGGTTGACCCTTTTTTGACGAATTTTAGGCTTATTCAGACGAGTTTATGGCTCAAAATGTGAATGGGGATTGTGGTGCTTGAATGTGATGTTTCGCAGGTGGTGGCGAGGTGGTTGCTGAGAGGAAAAAAGTTGTTGATTGTTGTGTTTTTCATCAATAAAACAATGTGGTTTGTATAAATGAAATTTAGGGAACAAAATCCGATTTGGGAAGAAGATGAGTGGGGGAGAATCTCTGCATTGCTGACTTTAGGAAGGAGTGAGATTGGGGTGGCAGTTTTGGGCAGAGAAAAAGGATGAGGAATGTTGGCATGTTTGTCAAATGCCATTGAAGAAGAAGGAAAGTGGAAGGAGATACTTAGTTAACTTGGAGAGGAAAATTCCTTTTTTCTCTTTATTTCATTGTAATAAAAATCAAACAAAATTCTACACTTTCACCATATCTCACGTGGCTTAGCATTGGTATAATGGTTGTTAATATTTTTTTATGCCTATTTGATAAAATAATAAAACTAACATTTTTCTTTAATTCATGAAATCATAAAATATATTATTATCACTTAAATTTCAACATTTTTAAGTTGCTAAAATGTATATTATAATCTTATTCAATCAATTTATTATGTTTTGCTTAATTAGTGAAATAATTAAAATTAATTACATTTTAACTACTCATTATAGTTAATTATTTAAAACGAGGTTAGGGCTCCATTAGCGATAAAGGTATTTTGAGCACAAAGTCAAACCTTAGGGGTACCTTAGGAAATTTCCCTAAAAGAAAATTACAATTGTTCACGTCGAGTTCTCAAATTTTATGGAACCAATTTACAATAGCATCAATTTCTACATCACAAAGGAATTCTTTTTGTTTTTTACATCACAAAGGAAATCTTTCTCAAGATAAGTAATTAAACCATTGTTTAGCAATTCATTTTCCATGCTATTTAATAATTTTCTTTTGATGATAGTCTAACCAAAAAATGCTCTTTCTACACTTGCAATCGCCACATGAAGAAATAACACCAACTTCAAAAGCAAATAAGCTTTTGAATGAGCTTCATAACTTTTTGTCTCAACAAGGGTCATCGAAAGCTCATTGAGAGTCTTCACATTTCAAAACCTCTCATCACTTCGAACATCATCAATGAAGTTATTTAATAAATGTTCAAAAAAACATTTCACCACTTGAAAATTATTTTCGATAAACTCAACAATTTTTCTATGCTATATGATGCAAAATGATTAGAAGGATCAAGACATGCAAATAAGTAATTCCTTACTTTTGTCATTAAATTGATTTTCAATATGTTGCAATTGTTGATCAATAACACTTAGAAAAACCTCAACTCGAAAATGATGATGATTTGTCACTTGTGAAGGATTACCATGAAACATTATTCTCCCCGAAGCAACATACATTCCCTCTATGTTAAGAATCTCAATGTCATGTTTTGTCAAAAATGAAGAGACTATTCATATGAGCATCACACCCACCATCTCTTAGCTTTTGCAAATTCCTCTTAGACACATCAAAGAAAGTCATATCTTCTAGAATATCTTGATTACTCTTTTGTAAAGCCAAATTCAACTGATGTGTGACCCAAAAAAAGACATCAATAAGTTGATTGTTGTACATGCTTTGCTCTTGTCTGCTTTTTTAATGGAAGATTCAGCAATAGCATCAAGTGACTCAAGGATTGAACGATACAAATCAAGGACATCATTCACAATTGTTTTAAAATAAGATCCCCAGCAAGTGTATCAGGCCTAATTAAATATTTCTCTTGATTTAAACCAGTTCCAAATTCTATTTCACCCAAGGATAAAGCTTCTAATACATTTTCTTTTTGTCGATGGAACTCTTTTCGTCTAGTGTCAACTGAAGTTGCTGAGGGAAGCAATAAAACATAATATACTTGTGGAAACTCGTCAGCTATTGGAGTATTTAGACCAGATAATACACCTCGCATGTTATCAGCAGCATATACCTTTGTTCTCGTACTTTAGAAAGACTTAGAGAATGCTCCATAAGCAATGATTCAATCGCTTCTTTAAGAGTCAAATAAGTGATGTTAGGCACATATACCAAACCAAGAAAACACTCATTCACTTCACCCTTTTTATCAATATATCGGAAATAAAGATCCATTTGCTCTTTATTATATATATCTATGAACTCATTAGCAAGGATAGCAAAAAATAATTACTAATTTCTTCAATTATGGCTTTTGTTGTTTCTTTTGCACAAACATGTATGATGTCTTTTCGATGCAAGGAGCAATCATTTGACTGTTTCCCGAAGCGTATTCCAATACAACCTTTTCAACATCGAGTCTATCTTTTGCATGAAACTTAAGGAATTCAAAAAAAAATTACCTTGATTCAAATAAATAGAATTTTCATTATACCCATGAAAATATAACCCTTGAAGTAATAGTCGCTTCAAACATTTAACAGAAGCTTCTAATCCCTTCATAATAATTGCTTGCCATTTCTTGTGTTTGATTAGTGAAAGCAGGTGGAAGATTGTCCTTATGATTTTTAAAATCAACAAGACCCATCATGGCTTTATGGTGAGCCCTCATATGCCACCAACATGCTTATTAAGTGCATCTGGTTTACTCCAAGTTCTAAACCCCTCATTAACAAAAGCATCAGAATAAACCTTCGGTGTCATTCTTAAATAAATAGCAAGCAAAACAAAAGGTAGCATCATTTTCCACACTTAATTCGAGTGTCATACTTGTCAATATTGTGCACATGTTTCTTCGTTAAGATCTTAGAGGTTTTTTATAATTTAATTTTCGTGGCTTTATTAGAAGCTTCCCATTGGCGTCACCTCCAAGGTGTTTTTTAATCTAACCATACATGTTTATTGTATGTAATTGTTTTCTAAGTTTTCATGATGACCTATTTATAAATCACTTTATTGTAGTATTATCATGGCGCTCCTCCAACTCATTATCAAGATAAAGTTGATGCACTCAGGAAGTTGTAGATTACATATGTCGAGGATTTACATGAAGAATAGATGATGAATGAGTTCTATCTTTCCACCTTAATTTTTTTTTTTTTACCTTGATCCATTTTTAGAATTAAATATATATTTGTATATATGGAAATATATTAAAGATGTGGTCGGATAAACTTGATGTTCTTTCTATTTTAAATCAAATGTTTTTCATACTGATATGTATAAGAGTTTTTGAAGGTCTGGAAAGATGAGTATTAGTTATTTTATATATATATACTAATATCTTAAGGTTTGGGAATATCATCCTTGTTGATAGTAGGATATAGGTTGTATATACAAGTTCTATAGTTTAAATTGAATTTGTTGGGAATGGCAAACTATAGCTACATAACGCATGTGTGAATTTTTTTTTTTTTGAAAAAAGAAATATTAAAGATAACGGTTATAAGGAAAACCAGTTATATTCTATCATATGAAAACATAACAGTTGGATGGAGAGGGGTTTTATTTGACTTTAAAAAAGATAATCCACTAGGGGAAAAAACAGAAGGGCTGCGCAAGAAGGGTTGCGCTTTTGATAAAAGCGCAGCCCTATTTTTGAAGGGTTGCGCTTTTCTGGAAAAGCGCAGCCCTACAAAGGTGAAGGGCTGCGCTTTTTTAAAAAGCGCAGCCCTTCACCTTAGGAAGGGCTGCGCTTTTTAAAAGGCGCGGCCCTTCTCAAGGTAGGGCTGCGCTTTTTTAAAACTAGCGCAGCCCTACTAGCTGCTATTTTTTTTTCGATATTTCCTATGCGCGCGCCTTACTCCTTCATTCCCACTTTCCCTCTTTCACTTCTTACCCCAAATTGTGCGAAAAATCAAGTGCCACCACCACCACCTTGCGAGCCCTAATTCGAGACACCACCACTTTGCGCGACACCACTACCACCACCACCACCACATTTCTTCTCCACCACTGCCGCCCACCACAATTTCTTCTCCACCATCACCTTGCGCGCCACTCATTTCTTCCGTTTCTTCTCCACCACATTGTGGGTCCGCCACCACCTTGCGCGCCACCCACATTGCGCGACGCAACCCTTCTCTTCTCTTCTCTCTCTTCCCACCATCACCACTACTCTTCTCTTCTCTTCTCATTTCTTCTCCACCATTTGAGTGGTTAATTTGGTATGAATTAATTTTGTTTTTAAGTTACTTTTGTTTTTCGTAATTGAATTAAATGATTAATGTGCAATGTGGGTTTTGTCAATTGTAGGAAGAAGAGGCTAAGGAAGGCAAATAAAGTCCCAAGTAGCTCTTTTCTCTTCATTTCTCGTCGTTGGTGTTAAGAGGTAACTAATAGATAGTTTAACATGTAAACAAAGTTGATAATTTATTGAATGTATACGACGGGGGAGCAACACCTTCTTCTGAGGCTTCACAGGGCACATCATTTGAGGAGTCCTCCAAGCTTCCATATCTAGACCTGGCAAAGTTGGTCCTGATCCGAAAATCCGGTCCGAAATATCCGATCCGTGGTCCGATCTGTGTCCAAACGAGACAGTCCGAACCTTGATCCGAATCCGAAACGGTCCCGATCCGAAATAATCTTGATCCGAAACTCATCCGAATTCGAATCATCCGATATAATCTTACCCGATCCGAAACCGATCCGAGCCGATCTAAAACTGATCTGACCCAAAGGTAAACTGATCCGAAATTATTGGTTTCGATTAGGCTTTGATCCGAAATACCCGAAACTTACCCGTTTTTTTATATAAAAAAATATCATTGGCATAAGTATTCCATTCATTCCACCATAGTCCGATTCCGATCCGAAATAATAGTTTGAACGATGACCCAATCCGAAATGATCCGATCCGGTCCGATCCTGGTCCGAATGTAACTTGATCCGAAAACGGCCCGATATGAATTGGTCTGGTCCGTTCCGATCCGAAATAATAGTCCGAACGATGACCCAATCCGAAACGGTCCGATCCGGTCCGAGCCCAGTCCGAATGTAACTTGATCCGAAAATGGTCCGATCTGAATTGGTCCGGTCCGAATCCGATCCGATTGGTCCGATTGCCAGGTCTATCCATATCAGATATGGAAGCATATCACAGCTGAGGAGTGGTATGCATTTGTCAAACAAAAAACAACCCCAGAAGCTATTGTAAGAATTTTTTACTAGCTAAGATTAAATACTTTTAAATCCAATATTATTGTATAACATCATATCTAACCTTTGTTTATATTTGTATGTTTCAGGCATATGGTTCAAAAATAGCGCGAATGCAAACGCTAGGAAGCACTATCACCATCTGGGTGCTCAGTCGTATGGTCAGGCGAGAGAATCATGGATGTACAACCATTACCCCACGATTGCGTCGACCACGACATCGGGCACTAGCTCTACGACGACAGTTGCACAGCGGCAACCAGATAGAGGCGCTCGATTGGTGGTGTTCCATGCATGGGGTTGATGCAAAGGGACAGAGAGTCATACCTGATCCCGCAACAAAACAGATAGCTAATGCCATTGTAAGTACATATTATAAGTTTTTGATAAGGTTTACATAATAATATAACTTGTGCGCTCACGAGTATTTCTCTCTTATCCTTATGCAGATTGGCTTGAAGGAAAAGGAGGAACTGGTGAGTTCACTCCTAGAGGACAAGTTGATGCCTTACACGAGACTCTAGGACGGGACCAGTATGGACGTGTGAGGGGCGTAGGAGGTGTCCGCCTCGGGGTGAGAAAGGTGTATGGTGATCAATACACCTCTACGTCAAGATCCAGTGCCTCTAGTGTCAATTCAGCAGCTCCATAGATGTGGAGGCTATGAAAGCCGAGCTTCGGGAGGAGCTAGAGCGGAGATGACTCAGAATTTCAACGCCATTTTGGCGCAGATGGGCTTACCGACTTTTGGTGCTTTCCGCAGGGCGTGTTCCCAGCGCAGCCTGTTCCTACGCAGCCTCATCCATATCCGGAGTTCACGGTAATCATTTAATATCACAACTATTGTTCTTAAATATGTTGTTTCATAGACTAACTATGAATAGAGTTTTTTTTTAAAGGAAGAGACACCATGTGAGCTACTAAATCAAGGAGATGGTCATGGTAGTTTCATTATCGTGGCTTATGATCTGTACAGCCCCCTAGGGACCGGGTACGATTGCACAACCAGCCAGTCGCTGATATTCACTATGTGGTCAGCGTTTCAGACATTGTGCCCGTTTCGAAGCATTTCCTCTTCCGCTGCCGAATGCAGGAGTTGGTTACAGTTATTGTCTGATGCCTTGGCAGTTATATTCTATGGCCGCGTGCATTGGTGCGGTTATCAGATCAGGTACAATGTCTAACATAAGTTATATACATAGTTTTCTTTTATAGTTCCTATATATGATTGTCAGTAATATCTTTTAATTTAACTAATTACTAGGGTTCGGGGAAGGCCGACAGGAAGGGAAAGAAGGTAGCTTCACCTCAGGGAGGCCGACGTGCCCAAGTAAATGTTTCTACGGCAAAGTCTCCACTCATTACGGATATGGAGGTGGTGCAAGGCCTTACTCAACCGTGCTTCTGGCTACATGAGTGCGTTAGCGATGCAGACGATGAAGCAATGATTGAGATTAAGTTGTCGGACCACCAATTCCACTACATTGAGGAAACATCGACCTTCATTTCTAAGGTTGATATTAAAGAATTCTTACTTGGGGAAGAGTTGAATGTTTCCATGATACAAACATTCATGAGGTAATACTTTATTAGTATATTAAATTAATAAATATACATATATGCCTTAATTAAGTAGTATTCAATCCAACTAATAATAACTTCATAATAAGTAAGTTTTATTTTTATCAATATGAATTCTCAGGCTATTATACAATGATTTGAGGCATCTAGTCAGCCAATGTTTGGTTGGTTATGTCCAAGCTTTGTACGAGATAACAGTTGCGTAAAAAACGAAAGGAGGTGAAAGCATATCTCAAGGATTCTTTGAACGCATGTTCTCGTAGTGGATATAAGATCATTCTTCTTCCTTACATTGAATCGTATGCTTCTTAAACTCACTTTTTAATTAATTAAATTGACCTATTAGTTGTTCTACGATACATAACATTTTTATTGTTGTAGGAACCATTGGACACTGATTGCAATATGTTTGTCACGTAACGAAGTCTACCACTTTGATTCTTTGCGTAAAGAACAATACGGTCCTTACTAGTCAAATCATTGTTAAATAGGTAGCCTAATCGAAACTATATCACACTTAGCTTATTAAATATTAAATGTACATCTAATCTTATAATAATGTATTGATGTAGTGTGATGAAGAAGAGTTACTGCATCTGGACTTCGACAAGGAAAACCTCCTGTTTGGTATTTAGTCGAGGTAATGAGTAATTTTTTGCATCCTATAGAAACACATAATACACATCTAACATGTCATTTATTGCATCTTTGGTGAATTTTAGTGTCCGGTACAAGAAGGTGGACTTGCGTGTGGGTATTACGTCATGAGGTTCATGCTCGATATCGTCAACTATTGCAAAATGTTGGTGATCTTCGAAAGGTATGTAACTTTTAGGTTTCCAATTGTTGTTTGTTGCATTTCCGGCCTATTTTGCCTTCTGCTCAAAATGTAGTTATGAAGTGATTTAACCTCAAATTCTCTTTGAACATGATTATATGAGGCATAATATAACTAGTATGTAGATTCTTAGGCTTGCATATGTTGTTGGTTGCATTTCGGGAACGAAAAGGCCATTTCCGGCCTATTTTGGCCTATTTTGGCTTTTCGCTCCAAAATGTACTTATGAAGTGATTTAACCCCAAATTCTCTTTGAACATGATTATATGAGGCATAATATAACTAGTATGTAGATTCTTAGGCTTGCATATGTTGTTGGTTGCATTTCGGGAACGAAAAGGCCATTTCCGGCCTATTGCTATTTTGGCCTTTTCGCTCCCAAAATGTACTTATGAAGTGATTTAACCCCAAATTCTCTTTGAACATGATTATATGAGGCATAATATAACTAGTATGTAGATTCTTAGGCTTGCATTTGTTGTTGGTTGCATTTGGGAACGAAAAGGCCATTTCCGGCCTATTTTGGCCTTTTCGCTCCCAAAATGTACTTATAAGTATTTAACCCCAAATTTCTTTGAACATGATTATATGAGATATATTATAACTAGTGTGTAGACTTTTAGGCTTGCATTTGATTTTGATTGAATTTCGGGAAGGTATATGTCATTTTTAGAAGTACTAACTACGGTAAAATGATTGAATTCTTATATGTGTTTATTCCTTGGTTGTTTTGCAAGGTTTATGCGAATTCCACACCACGTTTGAGGAACTTCACCAAAGAAGAAATTGATGAAGTTCGGGATAAGTTGGCGTCCCACATTACCGATGATTGCATAGGATGAATTTAGCCGAATGTAAAGTTTCTATCAATCCTATGTACACTTTTTACATTTTAAATATATATTGAAGTTAATTATTACCTTTCTCCACTTGTCATATATTATCGTATTTAATTTGCGCTTTTTTTTTGTCCAGGGGGGGTTTTGGGTGGGGGTGGGGTGGTGGGGGTGGGTGGGCTGTGGATGGGGGTGCAGGGGTGTGCAGGGGTGCAGGGGTGTGGCAGGGGTGGGCTGGGAGGGGGAAAGTAGGGGTGGGGTGGGTTGTGGAGGGGTGTGGCAGGGGGTGGGGCTGGCAGAGGTAGGGGTGGGGGCTGGGGGTGGGCAGTGGGTGGGCTGGGGGTGGCAGTGGTGGGGCTGGTGGGTGGGGCTGGGGGCTGGGGTGGGCAGTGGGTGGGGAGTGGGGTGGGCTGGTGGGTGGGGGCTGGGGGTGGGCAGTGGGTGGGCTGGTGGGGTGGGCTGGTGGGTGGGGCTGGGGGTGGGGGCTGTGTGTGCAGGTCTGGGTGGTTGCATGCAGGTGCAGAATTATAAAATAAAATAAAAAAAAAAAAAAGGAGAAGGGATGCGCTACTTCAAACTAGCACAGCCCTTCTAACATAGAAGGGCTGCGCTAGTTCAAAAAGCGCAGCCCTTCTACTGCCCTTTTATGAAAGAAGGGTTGCGCTAGTTCTAAAAAGCGCAGCCCTTCTTTCATAAAAGGGCTGCGCTTTTTAGGACTCGCGCAGCCCTTCTTACTTGAAGGGCTGCGCTTTTTGTAAACTAGCGCATCCCTTCTTACTTGAAGGGCTGCGCTTTACTGGCGCAACCCTACTTGAAAAGTGAAGGGCTGCTACTAAAAGGGTTGCTGTCAAAAAGCGCAGCCCTACATGCCATTTTCAGCACAGCCCTTCTGCTTTTTTCCACTAGTGATCGTTATTTAAGATAGGTGTTATCTTTGCCTTCTTTCAAAAAACCAGCAAAAATAGAAAACTTAACACTTATTTGCTAATGTGTTTTCTATTAGATATTAACGGATGTAATAAAGAACTGTTATGTTTTCCCTCTCAAATATAACACTTCCACTAGGTGTTATCTTTTACTTTACATTACAACGACTTGGAAAACGCCTCAAAACAATTATGAAAAACCTTATTTGACAGTTATCTTTGCCCTTTTTGTAGTAGTGCATTTTGGTCATTTGCATAGTCCATCTATATGGTTTACAACAAACCCTAGTGCTTGGTTTTCTCGTTGCAGTAACTTTCTCTTATCTATGAGTTTCAAATGTAGCAATTATGACACTTCCATGTTCTTTCTCAAGCTTAAGGGTCATATGATCATTAAACTGCTTTATGTGGATGATATTGTCCTCACATGTAGTTGTCCTCATCTACTCCACAAATATATTTTTGTTCTTTCTTCTCATTTGCAACGAAAGATTTGGGGGATTTGCATTATTCCTTGGATGTTCAGGTTGTTTGTACTCCTAATGGTTTGATCTATCTCAGCTAAATTTACTTCGTAAGTTTCATCTATATACGATGAAAACGGTGCATACTCCTATTGTCTCTCAAGTCACTTTGTCACTCCTTGAATATGAACTACTTGCTGACCCTAAAAATTATCGTAGTATAGTTGGTCCACTACTATGACTCGCCCAGGTATTACTTATGTTGTTCATATGGTTTCTTAGTTTATGTGTGCTCGTCGTACTACTCACCTTCTTGTTATGAAAAGAATTTTGGAATATTTACTAGGCAGTGCTGATCATGGACTTCTTCTTCATAGCACTAACTCTCCAACTGTTGCTATTACCTACTATGATGTTGATTGTGTGGGGTGTCCAGATAGTCGACGTTATATTACTAGCTGTAGACACATAATTGTGTCTCCCCATTGAAGGATTTGATGATGAAACATACCACGATATTAGTTGGTGCGACCCAACGGAAGAGAAATCTAAAGAACCACTCCAAAATTGTGTTTCGAAAAGATATTCTAAAGCCCAATTAATTATTCATGATAATTAATTGTATTTGAGCCTAATTTTTTATAAAGCCCAATTAATTTATAATTAATGATATATTTTAATAAATAAATATTTTTGAAAGACATTTTTATATAGTTAAAATCAGATTTTATCCCGTAAAATCAGTATCAATGATTAAAGGATAAAATAATTAAATCTTTTAAACGCGTTTCAAATGAAGTTGGGAAAGGCATGTTTGTGCGTAAGGCGCAGCTCCGTCCACCTGTGCCAGGTGCACTAATCTGCACCTGACACATGGATTTCTGACTCATTCAGAGTCCTGCATCAAGCGCATGTCTCTGCATGAGACGCAGAGATTTTTCTTATCTTTTTCAAAAGGCGTGCCACGTGTATGCTTTCTACAGGGCATGTGTCGTAATGCGCTTAACACGTCAGCTATGCCAGGTGCAGTGTCGCTCTGCCTATAAATACTCATGATTTATCGAATCAAACATGGCTTCTCATTATTATTTTTACAAATACTAAAAAAATCCTTACGAATACACTTCGACTGTCAAAACACTCAAATACTTTCAATCGATTCCTAATCACACTGCGTTCTTAGTTCCACTATTGCTCCAACTAAAGGTTGTTGTACTCTTCAATCTAAACCGTATAGGTATAATCCTGAGGGTTCTTAAATAAGTTCTCTATTTTTATATTGAAGTTACTAACTGTTTCTTTCATGATATAGATCTTTAATATAAAATCGCTCTACTCTATATTCTAACCTTTTTTCTATACTTTATTTTATTTTCATATCGTTATTCATGCCTTTGTATATCATATGCTTGCCTGATCATTCTATTCATATTATATGATAGTTCCTGCTTGATTTTTATCACCCACATGCTATTTTTGCTAATCAAAGACCTAAAAAATTATTCTAATATTAATCAGATTAATTTGAACAACCTGTTAGGTTCCCTGTAATATTGATTGCCTAAATAACATATCACTAAAATTAGTCTTTTTATGTGTTTCTCGAACCAATCTAGACTAATTGTTTTTTAGGGTGTTTAAAAATATTATATGATTATTCTTTGGCATAAATTTTGTAATGAATCGGTATTTAGTAGAGGCCAGCAATGGGCAATATAGTTCCTGACTGTATTGTACCCTCGATCCGGAACTCAATCTTTGGTTCACATTGACCATTATGGAGTCGTGACGGGGAAATCTACATTGGATAATTTATCCATACGGTTTTTCCATATACAATTAGGTTTATGATTCTTCCTAAAGAGAATTGTTGGCGACTTCTTTCAAAACATTTTCAATACAAAAACCTTTACAGTGGGGTAGTCAAATCAAATACGCGCTCACACAGCATAGGCGAAATAAAAACACCCCTACGATTTGGTGACTTCACTGGGGAGGATTTAAAAAAAATTAATGAGTTGGTGAAACTTGAAAAATACTATTCATTCTTATTTTTATGCCTCTGAATAATATACAGTTTTGCATATGCATAGCTTTTGATCAGCCACCATAAGACAATCTACGTTGCCTCATTAGCACATATTATATGTGTTAGGTCACCCTCGGGGGGTTGCGCTTTGTCCTTCCCAAAAGCTTCCTGGGCCACAGTGCTAGATTTTAGTTACAAGCAAACCTATCCAACCATGACATTGTTCTCTTGTTCCTAACTTGAGAACTGGAGTGCGTCTGACACGTGTCCAACTCTTTAAGCAGGGGTACGAAGCGTGAGATCAATCTCTTAGTCATGGACCCTTTTCAGACTGAACCTCAACCTGACCAATAGTTAAATGTACAACTGGACTTTAGGTTGGAACTTTTTCATCCATGTTATATGACATTTCCCTGTGATTGCAATTCTCACCTGTTATTATCCAGTCAAATTGTCATTATTGTGCGTCGTTCCTAAAATAATGTCTAACGAATATAAAAAATTCATTAATTGGCTAATACGTCGCCTAAATCCGAGAAAAACGTGTTGTGGAGTAGTGCGCCAAGCGCATTAAGTTGCGCCTGGCGCACCAGTCCTGCGCCAGATGCACGGTTGTGGGCCGCATGCAGCAATGTTGTGCGGCACGCAGTCTGTGCATCACACGCTTTTCGTTGATTTAGTCGTCATAATGGACGATCCTACGTACAGTCCTATGTTCGTATGTCTGCATTCACTAAAAAAAAAAGTGGTCACTTTAGGAGTTTCACCTAATTCAAGAAAAAACAATCCTTTCATGCAAGGTCGAGTTTGTCCTAAAAGTGCATCTACAAAAGTGGTCATGGTAGAGCTAGAAGTGTCATCCATGTCTACCTCTTCCCTTTTCATCCCTGCTATCCCTGTCAATCCTATCTTACCATATTCATCAATTTCAAAAAAATATTTTTCAAAATAAATCCTACACCTTCTTCTATTCTACCTTTTTAGAAAATATTTACCAATCCACATCATACCACGTCATTTCAATAAAAAATATATTTTAAAAATTAATCCATCATCTTTTCCTAACAAAAGATGAAACAAGGGGTTCCTTTCAAAAATGAATTTCGAAAATTCTAAGCCCAGTCCATTACCTTCAATCCAATACATTTCGATCCAATCAATCCAAACTTGCATGCATTTTAGGCCCATATGCATTAGAGTCCATTTTACATTCATGTTGAGTCCATCTAATTTGAGTAGAGTGAATCTTAGGCCCATATGAGTTTAGTTCATTTCAAAATCTAGGCCCATCTGTATCTTTATGTCAAACCCGGTCCAAGTCTAATCCAAAGTCTATTCCATCCAAGTCCAATCCTAGTCCAAGTCAAACCTATATGTCAATTCATATCCTATGTCTAGTTTGCATCTCCATGTAAGACCTAGTCAGTCTTCGCACTACAAAAATTGAGTCTTAGGACTATAAAAGTTCATCCCTTGAAGACTATCCTGCTTGCTAACTCGTAAGTTCAAAGTCTAGCATTCCTTAAGACCATAGGCAATTTTTGTGTCTAGCCTGCTTGCTCACCCGTAAGTTCAAAGTCTAGCATTCCTTAAGACCATAGGCAATTTCGGTTTCTAGCCTGCTTGCTCACCCGTAAGTTCAAGATCTAGTATTCCTTAATCCCATAGGCAATTTTTGAGTCTAGCCTGCTTAGTTAAATGTAAGTTTCGAAGTCTAGCTGTCTAGCCTGCTTGCTCACCCGTAAGTTCAAAGTCTAGTTGCCTAGCCTGGTTGCCTTAAGTTAAGAGTTCGGTCTCTGTTATTGTCCAGCCTTCCTTAATGTCTAACCTACTTGCTTAGCTGCAAGTTCAAAGTCTAGAATTCCATAAGTCCATAAGAAATTTTTGAGTCTAGCCCGCTTAGTCTAATATAAGTTCTGAAATCTAATTGTCTAGCCTGCTTGCTCACCCGTAAGTTCAAAGTCTAGGTGCTAGCCTGCTTACCTTGAATTAAGAGTCTAGTCTCCCTTATTGTCCAGTCATCCTTAAAGTCTAGCCTACTTCGTCACCCGTAAGTTCAAATTCTAATCTCTCATAACCCCAATCGTGGAGTCAAGTCTGCTTGCACAGTCCGATTCAGTCCATATTTGCATTTGCATATAGTTAGGCCCATGTCTCCATCATGATCAAGTCCATACTAGTCCAAAATCCATAACCATTTCTATTCCCATTTCTAATCATTCCCCATTTTCGTTTCTCATCTCTCATTCCCCCTTTTCATCTCTTATTCCCACTTCCCATCTCCATTTCTCATTTCGAAAACATTATTTCTTAAAATTTACGAGGTCCATTTGATTTCTGTTCAGGACGGATCGTGAGGTTAGAACTTGGGAATGCCCAACAGAGACGATACAAGGTCAACCTACTCCCAGACTTGTCAAACGCATTCTCACATTCTCAGACGAATCCTCTTACTCGTCTGAATCATCATCTAAAATGGGAGACGCTAATGAATAGTTAAGTGCCATTATGGCCCAACTTCAACTGATGAACTCTCGTCTTGCGAAATAAGAGAAAGATATTAAGGCACTCAGAAAGAAACTGACTGAGGAAGAAGCGCAAGATGACACTCCTCCGCCACCACTACCTCCTGATAAGACCGAGACAGAACTGAGGTTGTTTGAGCAACTCAAGCAATTAATCCAGTCAATTCTTGCACTCAAGAGTCATGCTCATGACCATGAAATCGTTGATCCTGAACTAAGGGACAAGCTCCCTAAAAAGGTAACAATTGGTGACCTCCCAAAATTCAAAGGGTTCGAAGACCCGAATGACCACTTGAGAGCTTTTTCCATTTCTATGGCTCTCAAGGGCATGAGCAAGAACCTTTTTTATTATGTTTTTACTTTAACCTTGGATGCACACCCATCCAAGTGGTTCAGATCACTGAATAAAGCCAAGTTGAACGACTGGAACTACATCAGAGAAGAATTCCACAAATAATATATATACAATACCCAGCTTCCTATTGGCCTGCGTGAGTTGGAGTTAACTAAACAAAATTGCAACGAAGATTTTGTCACCTTCCTTAACAGATGGAGGGAAATAGCTGCACAAATGACTAATAGGCCATCCCAGGAGGATCAAGTTCGAGTGGTGATTCGTAACATGCAGCCTAAGTATGGGGATCATATCAAGTTCCAACCCATAGATTCTTTCACGAAGCTCTATAAGGTAGGCCTGCTGATTGAAGAAGAGGTACAGGCCAACAAGAACAAGGGTTCCAACAACAACAACTCTTTCAAGAAAAGTAACAACAGCCTTTCCAGCTCTAAAAGCAACGACATCAGTTCATAACTGCTGAAAAGAGAGGTTATCAAAAGCCTCGAAGAACATTCACACCTTTAGGCATGTCCCTAGAAGAAGCCTTCACTAGACTGCATGCAAAGGGAGCACTTCAGCCTATTGGACCTACTCCAAACCCTGCTCCCCAGAATAGATCCAAGAGGTGGATCTAAATGCCTACTGCAAGTACCAGCAAGGGAATCGACAACCAATATATGCGTCTTGGGTCTTAAAGAATCATCTACAGGATATATATATTGTTAGGATACCTTTTTTAGGTAAATCGTATTCTCAATCATTGACATGGTATCGGAGTCAGCGTGACACGAAGGTCACATGTTCAAATCACATCACTCCTCCATTCTAAATATCTAGCGCCAGATATGAAAGAGGTATGTGCTAAATCCACACGTCATGCCCAACGGGCTCTCGCATAAGGGGGTATGATAGAGTATAAAACTATTTTGGTACTCAACCATAAGGTTAAACTTTTAATTGAGTTAGTTCTTTGACAACGTGCACATGTACCAAAAATCCCATTGATAAAAAATGTTTGTATCATTTCTTGAAAGGAAAATTTAACTAGATACAATCGTAAGTATGGGCGTTCAATCATCAGTCCCTAATTTGGATTAATTCTTAGTGGTACCAACTCTGTAGGTATGCTGGTTTATACAAATTATCCAAACAGGTAAATGTCTTGCTACAAAAAGTAAAACATCTGAAACTACCACCCCCTTCCGCCCTCACTGTAATACTCCGTATTTTTAGGAGTTATTCTTTTATAAATAAGAAAATACAAAGAATAAAACAAAAATAATTTAATATTATTTACAAAAATACAGTTTGAGCAAGCCTACAGTTATAACTTAAATATACAACCCTAAGCCTTAAATCAGCCGTTTTTCCTCCCTCCTCCCTCAAAGAATTTCTTTATCCTCTCTCCTTCTCCCTCGTCACTCTTCATCCTCCTCCCCTGCCCTAAGTTCGTCAGCCTTTGAGTGGTTTGCGAGGCTATATGTGTGTGTGAGCGAAGGGTGCGAGTCGAGCAACGATAGTGCGCAAGGATGGGAGTGCAAAGTAGTTCGCGTGTGAGACCTTCGAGTGTGGTGAGTAGGGATGCAACGGGTCGGATCTGGACCGGGTGCAGGTGGACCCGGATCCAGATCCGTTTTCTGGCACTGGATCCAGATCCGACCCGGATCCACCGGGTCTAAGAAAGTTGGACCCAGATCCAGATCCGACGGATCCTGCGGATTCGGGTCCAAAGCGGGTCTAAAACGGATCCGACTCATTTCATTTAATTTCACCTACTTTGTGATATTAAAATGATTTCCAAAGCTATCATACAAACGCGCAGGAACGTGCTAGTTTTCCCTTTTTGTGTTTTGTGTTTTAGCCCTAGTAGGAGAGGGGGTACGATGTCTCCCAGAAATTATTTTAAGCTCTTCAGCTCATAACTGTTAACTATCATAGGATTTTACCCCTTATTCGGGTCGGACAAAGGGAAGACATGATGAAACTGTTTCTTAGCCAATCTCTTGAAATTACAACCAAATCAATGTATTATATAGTTACTGGTTCACTGCTTCGATGGTATACTTTGATACCTAAAACACCATCCCTCCCTAAATTACACACATATTTTATTACAGAACATAACATAATAATAGGCTACTTTCTGTGCCCAATACTCTTCACCAAATCTCTACAGTAAGATTGTATTGGTATAGTTAACAACAAACAATACAAAGCCTTCGAGAAAGAGAGAGAAAGACCTAGAATCATTGGTGGAGAACGCGCAGAAAACCAGTCGCCGGAAATGGTTCAGATTCGCGTCGGAACTGGTGCAGAAACGCGCCGGAACTTGGTGGAGAACACGCAGGGATGAGGGAACTGGTTGGTAGCAGGAGGGACTACGGAGTTAGGGTTTTACGTGTTTAGGCAGAAGTTTATTAACTCAGGATATTAAAATGGACCAACCAGCCCAATGTGGACATTTTTTAAAAAAAACGGATCTGCGGATCCGGGTCCGGGTTTATTATACAGACCCGGATCCGGATCCGGATCCGTGATCTGACAAGTGGACTCGAATCCGACCCGGATCCAACGGGTCCATAATTTTAGGCTCCAGACCCGGGAAAACGGGTCCGGGTCCACGGATCCGGGCCGGGTCCAGGATCCGCTGCCATCTCTAGTGGTGAGCTGCTGTCGTTGAATCGAGGGTGCGTCGAGGGCGAGTGTCGGGTGTTGTGTGCGAGCGAGGGTGCAACGCTGTGTGTGCGAGACGAGCAACGAGTCGTCGCTGCTGCTGTGTGTGCGAGCACTCGAAGGCAAGTGTCGTGCGTGCGAGGTGTGGTCAAGGCAAGCCGAGGGTTGTGCGGTGTGTGTTGTGCGAGGCTCGCGTTGGGTGATGCGAGTGCTAGCGAGTCAAGGGTGCGAGCGTCAGTGCGTGCGAGGTTGTGCGTCGGTGCGAAGTCACGCAAGGCGTAGAGGTTGTTCGTCGCTGCCGGAATTTCGTCGCCGGTGATTGTCGCCAGCGAGACTGTTTGGTGTGTGTATATATATATATATATATACATATATATATATATACAAATATATATATATATATACATATATATATATATATACATATATATATATATATACATATATATATCATATACATATATATATACATATACATATATATATACATATACATATATATATACATATACATATATATATATATATATATACATATACATATATATATACATATATATATATATACATATATATATATATATATTATAAATTTGTCTTTTCCTACTTAATTTAATTTTATAATCTGATTTTGTAATTTTAATGCAATCTAATTAAGTTGTAATTTGACTAAGTTTGTAAATACTAGCAACCTATAAATTAAGTAAAGGAAATCATATTTATAATTATATTGATAGTTCTTATGGTAATTTTATTATTCAAATCTGATTTTTATAAGACTTGTAGATATTGGGTTAAGTTTTGGTTATTATGAATACGTATAATATAGTCTAACTAAAATCAGATTTGTAAACATAGTATTTATTACTTCCCAAAGACGTTAGTGTCAATAAAGTTTATGAAAAAGGAAGTTTAAACAACAAGATTGATTATTTTTTATATTTCGAAACACTAAGTTTATAGTTAGTCAAGCTATTTTTATTTTAATAATATCAAGGACGTAGCACTGAAATATTTCATTATTCGATTAGGTCCCAATTTCATAAGCAGAGCGTTTAAATAGTCAGCGAAGACTCTTCGTTACATGGTATGTACGCGTACTAGTTCAGTTGGATATGTTAGTATCATGTTAGGTTATGAATTCTTTCATTGGAACCTAGAATCATGATGGGGAATAATTGTATGATTATGCTTGATGAGATTGTTTGGTAGCATGAAATCAATTGGAAATCTGTTATGTATTTCATGATTGTATGACTTGTGAATTGGATTGCATTATTATTGGAATGTGTAATTCTGCCGTATCACAAGCATGAAATGTATTGGATTGGAATCCTTTGATTTATTCTGTAGCAAGGATGTTACAAGAACTAAGGAATTGAGCAATGTATCTAAAAAATAACATTAAATGATGACATGTTTAATGTTATGTGAATGGATAATACTAAGAAAGAATTTTGGCAATAAACTTGTAGTCGGACTCCCTACAAGTAATGAATTGAGGGGAGTGCGGGACTTGTTCTACACTCCTACGCAAGCCTACTGTGACGACAGTAGTGTCTTTATAAATTTTGATAACTCAAGTAGGCGGAAGTTTCCATACGATCTTAGGGTATGCATATTAAGGTGATGGATGTGGGACGGAACAAAACCGTATTTGCATTTCATCTAATAGACCAAGTTGTCTATTAAGGATTAAGTAGCCCGTATGATTCTAGTAAGATGACGGTGCCCGTTCGCTGCCAGCTAAACTATAAAAGTAATAAATGTAATACTATCGTAATATCATGTCTATGAATGATTCTTATTGTTTTGATTATGCTTAGTATATTATCTCAATATTTTAGTACGTACTCAGTATAGCTGATTGTTTGTTATTTGTGTTTGTTTATTGACTTGTGATGAACCACTGATGCTTCAATGGGGAGCAGACTAGGTATGATGTTGTTGTTGCATGAGAATGGGCATACGGGGGATATTCTCTGGTTTCTAAACCTTTAAGTGTTTTGGTTGAACATTATAGAACTATCATAATTTACTTAGTTTGTGGTTTGAATAAAAAAGGGTCAATGATGATTCCCGAATTGAATTTGAAATTTTATTTCCACTACAGTTTAGTTTTCATAATAATGTTTTAAGTTAATGTTTCATTTCAATAAGCCTTGCATTTCACCGCGGCGGTAACACTCCCAAAGTCAATGCAATGTAGTTTAGACGTTTATGGATTTTGGGGGTGTTACAATCACTCTCGAAACTAGCACAATCACTCCAGCCACCCCCCAACCCATAAACCCCCTCCCCTATAAGCCCCCCTCCTAAAACTGCCACCCCACCCTACCCCACCCCACCCTACCCTCATATCCTATTCATAACCTTCTTCCCCAAATCAAACCAAAGCACATCATTCATGTGAACAAAGAAGGTAAGTGTACAACTTCGCATACCACCTCAAATGCTTCCCCGTTGAGCCCAACCACTCTAAGATCACCGTCGCGGCCTTACATTTACCTCCGACAAGAACTCGATAGACCACCTTTAGCGCGTGTGCCAATGGTAAAATTTGACATTGTTAGGATAAGAGTTGAGGTTTTTGAAGTGTAAGGCAAAGTTGGAGGAGGAGAAAGAACCCTAATTGGGAGGAATGGGGAAAGGGGTGGCGGGGAATAGGTTTTTGAGGTGGTAGCCTGATAAGGGAAGGGATTTCAATGACGACAGGGGAGGAAGGAGGGAGGAGAGAGAAAGAGAAGGGGGGAAACCAGTAAAGTAAATGAATGAAAAACTTAACTAGTTAAATTGGTCACTAATACCATTATTGTAAATCATATCAAAAAGTAAAGACCATTGAGGATTAATGAAAAATTGGGACTCAAAAATGGTGAAACGTTCATATTTTAGATTGCTCCTATCAATTTTTCATGTTTTAAATTAATTTAACATATCAATCCCATCTTCAAAATCGCCATAAATTTTCTTGGACAATTCTGAGTTAAAATCTTGGAGCTATGAGAACACAAATATCAATGTAGGAAGATTCCTAGAAACTTTAAAGATACAAAAAATATTAGTTTATTTTAACATAGAATTATACACACCCAAACCTATATTATCTTAATCTCACTCCAACTAAACACGTTTTGCACCAATTTGATCAACTCTTCTTGTCTCCTTCCTTTGTACCTTCAAATCTCGAACAACAACAAACAATATTAAAATATAACCCGACAGTCTTCCAGATAAATTATAATAATATCTAAATGGATTGAACTAGTCACTATATTCAAAAAGATGGTCCCTTCTATTCTTAATACTACATCCGCTCCTTTTTAATAGTTACACTTACACGTTTCACGCATGCTGATGCGCTACTTTGAGTCTTTATATCTCTAATTTTGTATTTGTAAAAATATAAAAAAATCGATATTTTTATAAAATACATATTGAGACGAATCAAACAAGACCCCACATGACTATATTTTCTCTTAACCATACATCACAAATGACAGTCAAATAGAGATTTGTGAATAGTGCCAAAAGTGAAAGTGTAACTATTAAAAAGAAACGGAGGTAATATTGAGTTTACGTTATTGCCTAATCTTAAATTAAAAAGTAGGTGGTCTCATATAAAACCAACTCTTAAATATAAGAGTTAAAAAAGATCGGCCTATGAAGCATTGGTAGAAGAGTTCTCATGTAGTAAAACATTGATGAGCAAGAAAAACCTGTAATACCAAGATCGAAGTTATATGCCTTACATAATATAATGATTTGGAAGATGTCAACCACTTTAAATTAGTGAAAGGTGAGTAGTTTATTACACTGAGATTTATAATAGTACAAGCATTGACAGAAGAAAAACTTACAATGATGGTACACCATACACCATATGATTAGAAGTCGCAGTAAAACATAGAGAATACTCTCAAAAACAGACATGAGGAGGGATTAGCTTTCCAGGATTCATGATATTGTTAGGATCCAAAGCTGTTTTTATGCTTTTCATGGTTCTCAAATTTTCTATCCCGAGCTCTTGTTCGAGGTACTGAAACCAGAAAACAAATAAAGTTGACAAGAATAAGTACCAGCACAAATTATTAGAATAGACGGTCTAATTTTAACATAAAATTAAACGAACTCAATACTGAATTTTTCTAAGAAGCCCATTCCATTTCACTCTAACCCAACACTGTTCTAGTCATCCCTTCTCTTCTCCTTCCTTTGTTTTCTTGATTCTCGAACTACAACAGACAATTTCAAAAAATAACTCGGGAGTCGTACAGAACAGATTAAACTAGTCACTAAATGGATTAAACTAGTCATTGAATGAGTGAAAGATATCATTACTGAATAGATTAAACTGGTCACAAAATAAATAAATTTGGTCCCTAAATAGATTAAATTGATCACAATATTAAAAAAAGGTGGCATGTTCTCTTCTAAACATTGGACTTAGGCCGAGCCTAATGTTAAACTAAAAGTAGGCGGTCTCTTACAAGACCAACTACCAAATACTCCATTCGGGTAAAACAGGTGGTTTATTAGACGTAGCCTTGCCAAAATTGGATGTCAAACGCAATACTATATGAGGAAAGTGGGTTAACAATAATAATATGGTTGATTATAAATATAGTTTCAAAAAAACAAGAAAATCACAAGAATAATCCCGATACACTTCAAATAATAATCCCAACTATTGATTATTCTATAATAATCCCAACTATAGGGGTGCCTTCTTATGATGACCCCAAAATATTGTTTAAGTGGTAAACATTTGTTAAGTTTTTGTTTTCTTTTATTCTTTCCTTTCTCTCTTCCCCTCTCCTCCTCTGCTTAACTAGAACTTTGACACATCTTAATTTGACCTACTAAACTGGTCTTTTCAGGTTGATCGCAATCCCCCCCAAGACTTAATCTGAAATATACTTGGGATCATTAGGAGAAGACTAACCATAGTCGGATTATTCTTGTAGCTTTCTCCATTTACATAACCAAATTGAAGGACCATATAATTTAGGAAAGATATCTGTACAGAACCTATCATATTTATAAATAAAATGCTATACTAAGTCAGATAGAGATCCCATCACCTTCATTTTGCCAGTACCAACTCCATGTTCTCCCGTACATGTTCCTGCTCAGTTGGAGGAACCAGCATAAGTAATATGTCATACAAAACTGTAAAGTTTCAACAAAGTGATACTACAAAATACACATTGCTACTCATTAGAAATTTGGTGACCTAAGTGGACAGGAAATATGAGTATATGATAGATAATCAGATCCACTTTCTTCAACTTCCTTTTGCCTTTTTTTTTTTTTTTTTTTGTGGAATGGAGGGGAAGGGGTTTGTGCTGGGAGTTTGTCTCAGCCATGACCCACTTATCTTATATGAGTCAAAATAAATTAGATGGATACCTTCCATTGACAATGCTGTCTGGACCATGAATTGATTCAGCCTCTCAGCTTCTTGTCTGTGTTCTTCTTTGTTAGGATCAAACAAGATCACGGTATGAAAGTTTCCATCACCAGCATGGGCAATAACAGAGCTGTTTGCGTACCCAATTTATTAGAAAGGGCATAATTTTTTAACTGTTCAGCTTGAAGGTATAGATAGCATCAAGAAGCATGCAGAAAAAGCTAGCAAGCTTATCAAACCAAGCAGCGGGATTACCATACTAACGGAGAGGCATCCAGCACTTCCTTGGACTTCGAAATCAGCTCTGCAAGTTGTGACAAAGGCACACACACATCCTGAAACAAGGTTCATGATAAATATGAAAGTGATAAGTCTGATAACTATCCATCCCATACTACTTCAAGATATAGGGTAATGGGGAATGGTTCAAACTTTCTTTAAAGTTCATTGATATAAACACTATTGGTCGGTTTGGTAGGTTGTAATATAGGCGGTTATGTTAATTAATCTATATATAATTTTGTACAGATAATCTAATGTCAATGTCCATGACAACCGATAGGAATAATAATTTATGATGCAAAAGAGATCTTGGGGTGAAGAAGCATTACCATGGTCATTGACATATGTATTTCATAATTGCATAGATTCTTTAACGTTACCTCCATTACCATCAACCAAATGGACAGTAAGCTTAACCCTCAAGGATCATGACATAGATTGAAAATGGAGAGATGATAAAGGTGACAGATAAAGATCTTCTCAATTCTGTTATTGCTATTGAGGATCAATGGGATTGGAGAAAATCAACTGGGACTTGAGCAGCCATCTGGCAACTCCATTCAAATAGACAAGAAAAGGAAGATCTTACACAGATGGATCTAGAATAGAAGAATCAACTGACCGAAATCATTGCCTCGAATCCAGGTTCCATTGCAAAGCAGGCCCAGAGTGCTTCCTTCCTCATCTGCGCAAAAATATGAATAACAGATATATGTTGTCACATTCACTATTTTGTTCAATATTCACTTCATCCATCTTCCTTTCTCCATTTTTTTCCTTTAATTTGTGGGCGAGCGAGAGGACAACACTAGCTCGACACAGACACCCGATGCTTGCTAAAAACACACGTATCGTGAGAGAAGTGTCCATTAACTTATTTTCCTTCACTAAAATCTTCCCTCATACAATACCTTTTTAATCATAAAGGGGAGAAAAAGGAACTAATATCATCGTTGGTCAAGTAAAAAAATGTTGGCCCAAAGCGATTTAGAAGTTTGAAGTTAAGGAAAATCATAGCAGCAAACTTTGATATGAAACTACTCAATTGTATGCTGCCATTGCCATAACAGATCATGAATTTAACTCCCACAAGCCAAATATGGATAGTCGGTCTACAGTAACAAGTAAAACAAATCTGAGCCTCAGTATGAAGCTTTAAAAAGGTAATGGAATGAAGATCCACAAGTTACATACACCACACAGGTACGCTGGGTCACTAGTACAAACTAGCAATCCTTATGTAACTATAGTCCGACATTATATCAAAGCTAAGTTATTAGGCTGTTTAACGCTGCAACATACCCGTTGTGCACAGAACTTCAACATTGAAGGTTTAATCAGCCAAAAGACTGAACTGAAACACTTGTAATTGGTTGGAAAAGCTAGACTACGGAACATTAAACAAGGCTATTCGGTGCATAAATGATGCAACGAGGCAGGACATCAAAGACCAGCTAAGCAAAGAGTCACAGTCAATTTCAGAAGGACTAAATTACATAGAATTGGAGAAGCCTATAAAATTTGACCAGAAGAAGAAACACAAAAGGGGGATGGGGGAAGAGAAGAAGAATATATCTTATACATTTGTACAGTTATTGAACCAAAAGTTACTTCTTAACTGTGCAGTCTTTCAACACATTAGGCGATATAGCAGATCTGTACGAGGGATGGAATGAAAGGCAACCGAGATGCTTTCTACCAGGAAAGAGTGACTGCGTGATTTATCAAATTAATCTTCACCCCACCCCCCCCCCCCCTCCCCGCCAAGATGAAATTAGGAATTAGTATGGCTCCTTCCAAGTTACCTTCCAAAGCTCCTTCTTAGCTTGAGGTTCTTCAGCATACATGAAATCTGAGCCACTGTGCTCACAGACAATCTTCTGAACCAGCATAGTTTGTTCGCGTGAATATGCTTCTGCAAAAGGAGGAAGTGAGTAAAGCTTATCACTTACCAGCCAGTAAATGCAATAACAAAATAAATATAAGTTCAAGTCCATCGGGGAAAATCACTATATACATAAGCAACCACTAAAGAGCTATTTGTTAAGTCATAGATCATATCCCCTCCCCCACTTCCTGGCCAACTAACAACATCAATCACCACTTTGTATCACTCTTAAGATAATTAGAAGAGAAAACCAACATGTAGCCCTCCTGAAATTCTTATTCAGCACACAAAATTGCGAGTTCTTACACCAACACAGAGAAACAGACAAGCACGCAGCACTTCTAATAATACTACTGGTATCAGCATCAGAAAGTATTACCTCCAGCAAGACACTTCGTTTGGCTTTCCTTTTTATAATACTACTGGTAGTGGAAAAAATAGATAAAAACAAGCCGCTAATTTGTCAAGTAAAATAAAGATGGAGGCCACAAGAAAAAAAATTACTATCCAGTATAAATTCTGCAAGCAGGTATTTAAGAGAATAAGACATCTCTAGTAGGACATAGACATACATAATAATATGACTTCACACTTCATAGGGAAAAATGGAAATTGTTGACTACCCTAGTATCATATAAAATCCAACTTTTAATAGTGAAAAAAAGCTTATGCTAACAGTGATAAATGACTACCTCCAGTTCAACAACAATTACAAGAAAACTGTAAAGCAATTATCAGAAACTTGATCAAGATAAAGAAAATGTCATTAACCTGTTCCGACAAATTCAAATAATAATGTAGGTGTTTCTGGCAAATTTGATCCATTGGCAATATTTATTGCCCTTACTTGAACCTCATCCATGAGTTCTACCCTGGATACCTGGTTTTGTGTGACTACTGTAAGTAAACTGAATGCATATTAATGTCGAAAAGGCTATATGACTTAATAACATCATGTGAATTATCATATTGGGAGTAGAGTAAAACTCCGATAAATTTATTGGTGTTAATTGTTGAATAATCCAACTCTAAACAATGAGCACATTTGATTTGAAGAAAATTATATATAAAAAAAAGGAAAAATTTAGGCTGCAGCCTTTCCTCTTACTAAGACTACCATATATTCGAACAGGAAACTTTACATCACAAGGGATTCTCAGATGAAAGATATTTAAGCCCTCCATTTACATGAACATGCTTGGGATAGTAAAAGAGATAGGAGTATTATGTGAGAGGAATACATAGTTACATATGATACCAATTTGGGTGTCATTTGATAAGAGGTTTTAAGATGGGGAGATAACTTCCTTTTCAAGATAACTGGGTTTTACTTTCTCATTTAATCCACATTAAAGATTTCAAGTGAGATTTTCTCTCAGTCCAAATGAAAAATCCTCTCTGACTTACTCTATCCATGTACACTCCTACACTTCCAAAATTACTTTGGATAGTTGATGCTTCAGTAGATAGAAATGAATTAACGATAAAATGAACAAAGGTGAAGCAACACGAGTCTTCTCATTTACCTGTATACCAGACAGCATAGTGGCAATAGCAACATCAGCAGCATCCTTGACTGTAGGGAAGTTGCACCTTGCAACCTGTACATATCTTCCTTAATCAGTCCACAATTCATGGAATCAACTGCAGTATGTAATTAAGACAACTATAAACAATTCAACCCTGTTAAGCTTCATATTAGCACTAAGCGGATTTCATACTGGAAGTCCTTGTAGGCAAACAGTTCTGTTATAAACTGAAGAATATGCTAATGAATTGGAAGAATGGAAGAACTAAAGGGCAGAAGTATAAGAAGATGAGAGAGGTAAAAAGGTGAATTATGATTCTCCGGACATTCAAGTTTTCTGGTGTCACTCCCAAGAGAACAAACTTGACAATACTTTTCAGTAATTTTCTGGCTCTACTCTGCTTTCCTTTTCTTACAATTCTGTTGCAAAAATTCTGAAACAACGGAAGTATGACTTTGAGGCATCAATTAGCTTATACGACTATGTGAGTGCTTGATAACTTATAATTCAAAACGAAAGAAATAGAGGACATGATCAAGGAACGCAAAAAAAGATTTTATCCAATATCAATCCCTCGACAAGAATGTGGACGATCCACATTGACATTTCTTGATCATTTAAAGATTTCTGCTCGCCTAGGAAAGCCTCACGGCCTGGTGGTTGGCGTAATGATAATGACCCGGAGCTTTGTTAGGATGATTATTTTATGGAATAGCACCACCCACATCTGATCTCACATTGGACGATCAGGAAAATAACAAACAAGAAAATTTAGATGAGAGATTTTAGTGGCCAAAGCTTGACTTTTAAAATAACGCTTGTGCAGGGGAGCTCGAAGTCTGGCGGAAAATCTGAACCATAGTTAACATTTCGAATAGAACCGGTGTTGTAGACTTCTCAGCGTAAGCCAAAAAAAGAGTACTATTTCCAGAATTAGAGTTTGACGACAGCTGCTTCAGCAGACTAACCACGGAGCTTGGATACGATTTCCCGATTGCAACGTGGGTAGAAGATCCTTCTCTTTCTCTGTAAAGATAGGCTGTGCTTTGCATGTCCTACATTTAGAATAGTGGTTGATCTTTTGAAGCTGCGAGCTAAATAGTAGAAGCAAAGCCAAAATTGGAGCCGTGAAGGGCGTTTCAAGTTTGAATAGATAGAGGACTAAGTATTTAAGGTCCCGATCGACGGTCGAGCTTGGCACTTTTAAACTCCCGACGAAACGGCTCCGAAACAAACAAAAAGGTGTGTGCCACAAAATTCTGAGAAAACGCGAAAAGGCCTGGAGACATCATGTCAAGAGGGAAGACTAAACATAATTTATCCCAGGTGGAATGTGCGAAAACTTATATATGTTTCAGACAGTGGACATCTAATTAGGACACCCAGAATATCACAGTGGAAATCCACTCTCTGATGGAGGGAGCATACAGCATAGTCAACAAACCAAAAGAAAACTTTCTATCTTAAATGTGAATCTGCAAGTACCACTGAGTATTGAGGTATTTTTTGAAGGCGTAGAGTAACTTCAGTAATCACACCCAAGGTTCCTTCACTTCCAATCACCAGCCGGGTCAAATCATACCTGACAAGTAAGCATTAAAAAAACTTGATGTCACTATGTAAAACTTAATTGGCAAGCAAAAAGCATATAGGAGAAAAGGAACAGGCACAAGCATGAAAGCAAGTTTTCAGATGACCCAAAATCATTTATAAATCCCACAAAAATCAAACACATAGGATTGCCCACCTTTTTCTGTTAAATTAGCACCTTTTATATGAACAATTAAACCCAATTGGTTTCTTTGGTGACCTGAAAGGCTAAAATCATAGTCTTAAATAAATAACATTTACTACTTCATAATTTGCATGTCTACACAAACAATTACAATTAGAATGAAAATAACAAAAAATTGGAACAGAATAACAGACCATCCGCTTTTAATAATCCCAATTATGAGTTATTTATGAACAATCCCAACTATTGAGAATGTCTTCCCAAGTTTAACCTCATAATTATATGAGTGTGTCTTTTAGCTGGTATTCCTAGTTTCTCTTCTTTTTAGGATACCGTCGTGGAGGTTATTAATAGAAGATGGGGTAGATACATCATAGTTCGAAAATACGGTTTCAGTCGCGGTAACGGTCACGATGATGCGGGAACGGGGATGATGCGGTTGTCGTACCGCTGAATATCGGCTTAAACCATGAAATATCCCTAAAACCAACCTGAAATACTTTTTTTTACACCTTTACGATGCGGGTAATATTGGTTCGGTAGATTTGAAAACGGAACGATGCGGCCTTGTTTGACACCATGAGATATGTGCATTAATTCCATACAAATACATCAAAATCATTCAGGCATTCCCTTCTTTGAACCTCTCTTTGAAGGCCTAGCAATCAAGTTGGAGTCACAAGAGGATAGAGGAGACAAACACAACGATTTGTTCTCAAGATCTTCAATTCTGTATCCATTTGCTTTGCCTGTAACTAGAGAACTTTGAGTACACTCATCCACCTCCTTCGTTCTTCTCTCTAATAAATCTCTTTTTCTTTTTTAGGAAAAGATGCATTTCCAAGAACAAGAAAATCAATATTGATGCCCGGACAGCTAGATAAGTGAGAGGAAGGAAGGGCAAAGTGAACCATATCTAGCTGAAAGAAAAGAGTCATGATAGTTCTACTGTGAAAACTATGAGAACATTCTCATTTGTTTGAGATATACCCTTGGTCAAAGGAAGAAAGAAAATATGCATTACAGTCTGAAAGAAGTGGAAAAACAAACCCTGCAGCACTCTTTCGGGCACGATTTCCTGTCTTGACAACATCACCATTTGCCAGGACAACCTATAGAGCATGAAAGATTTTATCAGGACATTGTAGTCATCTTCAGAAATATACAAGACAAGCAACAAGGACAAACCTTTAAATTGATGACATTTTCACGCATTGTCCCATACCTACATGCTAGAAGAAAAGGCATCAACATTTACACTCTCAGTCCATGAAAATCACAACATCATAAATCCATAAAAATTTCATGCTGAAGACATGGCTGTTGGAAAGAAAGCTGTCAAAATGAAGAAACTCGAAAGAAGAGTACCAATACTACACTATTAACTAGAGACAATAACTAATAAACACCTATATCTGATTCAGATTAGTACAGCTTAGCCCTAAAGAAGTAACAAAAATATTAAATGCCTGAGTTGAAGTTATCAATCACCATAATAATTGAAGAGTGATGACGTCTTAGAGATCTATGTCATCTCACTCAGTCAGCCTGGTGTACCCCAACTCCACAATGTTATACATTTTTGTATTGGGTTTATAGCCCAGTTGCAAGAAGGATATTACTCCCTCTGTTTCAACATATAAGGCACATCAACCACTACTGCACATATTAAGATTTTAGCTGACTTCAGTTGAACATGCTTTGGTATTTGGTAATATACATTGACATTAACATTGATGCTAAAGAATTACCTATCAAATCACCTCGTCTTTATTAACAGGCATTTAATATTTTTTACATTAAGAGTTTTGGCTAAAATGCCTTATAATATGGAATAGGGGGGAGCACACACGTCCTTGCTGTAAATCAGGCATTCAGACTATTAGTAATGTCCACAAGAATATTTGGTCACCAAGGCAAACATTTATAAGACTGAAATTAGAAAGGGAGGGGGGGTTAAAGCAAATTGAATGTCAATTATATGATTTATAATTATAATTGGAAGGTCACAACTTCCATGCTTTCACAAGATTTTTGATTCTTTTCGAATAGAAAGTACAAGAAAAAATGACCGGGTATCAACTACCAACCTCACAGCTAATGAACCAGAGCAACGAGTCGCACACATGCCACCAATTGTAGCACCAGGACCTGTTCATTGAGATGAAATCAAAGAATTCTTGATCAACAAACATAACAAGTTAACCTCATGAGTTAATACCACAGAAATCATTAGAAGATTAGCCAAATAAAGAAACTTGTAAAGATATCAAAATAGCAATATAAAGGTGCAATCATTAAATGACAATCATAACCAAAGTTTCAATAAGTATATGGTCCAATAATTATGATTGCATCATCTGCTCTCCATCCTTCAATTCTTTTCAGTGTAAAACTTAAGAATAAAAGAGTGAAGAGTCACCCTAGAATTGCATTGTCCATATTAATATTGCACTCCCTCCGTTTCATAAAGATCTTCCTTGTTACTGTTACCACAAATACCAATGAGAATCAATTTGTGTGGGGTGTGGGGTGTGGGGTGGGTAAAGTATGAGAGAGAAAGGGGTTAAGATAAATAAACAAATAAAAAGGGGTTAAAGTAGGAGAAAGAAATGGAGTACAATTGAATTAATAATGTAATGGTGGACCATATGATAGGGACATGAGAGAGTAAAAAGGGGAAAAAATTCCAAATAAGGAATAAAGTAAAAGAGGGAAGATCTTTTGGAAACGCACTTAAACGGAAAGAGGGAAGATCTTTAGGAAACGGAGGGAGTATTTTTCATACTTTCCTTTATCCAATTACATGTATAATCACAATGGATATGATGCACAAATGCAATTATAGAGACTAATAACATTGTTTCAATCATAGATTATGTGAATAATGTAGGTCTTTTCTCTTGTTGCACGCAGCAGCCATGTCGATTACTCAGTACTAAATTTAAAAATGATCAATGATACATCTTTTTCATTACAGAGATCACTTTTGAGAGCAGAATTTCAAATGTTAAGCTGTTGACTTACCTGTAAAAGACAGTAGTATTACTCAGTTAAGAACCTAGCAATTTCCAGTCAGCTACTTTTTTGAACCAATATTTGACTGTTAATGAGGGAGCCCAAAAATCATGATATCTATATCAAGGAGATCATCAGTTTCCATCTTCCACACAGTCACTCCAACTACATCATATTGAAGAAAGACTTCTAGCTCCTGCTATAAAAGATACCAATTTCCTACTAAACAATGCCCACAACCTTAGTTATAAAATCTTGAACTCTCATAATATGATAAACAAGTGCCTCTCCTAGTCTCCTTTACCCCATAAATCTGCTTGTCACTTATCTGATAACAAGGATGCAGTTTAGAAAATGCACACAACGATAGAGAGATATAAATCCACACGGCCTAGAGCAGTTATGTGCAATACAACACAAGCACAAGAAAGAACATATGAAAACATCACACAGATGAAATAATGAATGTTACCAGGATCGAGAGGAAAGAATAAGCCATAAGGTTCCAAGTATTCATTTAACTCCATCCATCCGATCCCAGGCTCAACAACCACATCCATATCCTTGACGTGTAATGCTTTAATATTCTGCAGTCATATTAGATAACGTTCTGACTATCAAATATTTAGGAAATCTCATGTGTATAGAGTTAAATTACAAGTAACAACCAGATAAAACGTCCTTGTCTATATCAGGTTCCCTTGCTTCTGTGAATGTGGTGCTTCATTTACTAACTTTATCATCTTTCTGTAATCTCAACCTACCTTATTCTCTAATAACTATCTGATAGAAACTTTAATAATGCTTTTGGCAGTGGAGCAATGAATGTCAAGCAACAATATTGAGCACCAGGAAATCCTACTGAGCCACTGTCTATTAAGAGAGGAAAATATAGTTCCTAAGACACAGGTGACTGTTTACAAATGTTCACCAATATCTTATCCTTGCCCATCAACAAGTACTTTTTGTTCTTAAATTCAATGCGCTTCAGTCATATAATGTCATTATACTACCATACTATGCATAGCATTCATAAATCATCTTACCAAGTCTAAGTAAACAACTAAAGTGAATTATGGAAAAAAAAAATAGAACGTCCACAAAATGCTGTCAAGAAGAACACCCTTTCTTTACATAGAAAGTCGAGAACCATGATTTGTATGATACAAAGTCCTCAACATAAAACAGCATTACTAAATGTGGAGAGTACGTACTTTCATTAGGGACATGTCAATGCTAACTCCTCCATGAGGAGACAAAGTATGACCCTCAATAGATGTAGCTCCACCATAAGGTACAATAGGAACCTGCTTGTGAAAGAAGAAGCAATTCAGTCACAGGAAAGTAAAAAATAAAAAATTCACAATATGGATCAGATTTCTCACAAGAACAGGTCACTGTCAATATGAGAAATACAGTGAGATAACCAGCTGAAACTACAAGGAGACCATCAGGGGTTTAAGCTGCCAACGAGCATGTCAAAAAAATAAATAAATAAAAACTGTACCTTATGCTTGTTACAAGACTTAACAATCAAGGAAACTTCCTGAGCAGACCTGCAAGGAATAAGTTTAACATTTCTTATTTCCATAAACTAAGCAATAGGGGTAAAGTCTAATGAATGAATGAATGAATAAAAGTGAGTTGATACCATATAACTCTGTGTTTAGGTGATTTTGTCAAATCAACCCATGGCCAAAATTATTCCCATTTCAAGATCCCAGATCAAACTTGGACCCCACTCCCCGAGGTGATTCCAACTTGCAGAATGACCCTAAACTTTATTACTTTGGGGATGGCATTACTAAGGTAAATTATCCTATGTAAAAACCACGAATTTCCTAATTTTCATCTACTTATAAGAGTTTCTTCTTTGTTTAAAAGTATTGTACAATATAACAAAGGATTATATCGATAAAAACTTCGAAAGAAAATGTGGGGTGCAAGAGGTATAAAAATAGGATCTTTAGCTCGGTAATGTTGTCCCCTCGATATCGTTAAGTTTGATGACATTTTACAAGGGTTAGCTTAGAAAGGGTACAAATGTTGGGAGTAATTTAGGAAAACCAACCTAGAAGGCTAAAACACATGGACACATAGTTACTCCATCCCAGAATAGTCTGAACACTTTCCTTTTATGTATATCCCATATTAGTTAGACCATTTCCATTTTTGGCATGGTCCTACTATTAGTATATTATTTATTTTACACTCCTTTGGCCCACTCTACCTTTATCAATAAAAAGTTACCCAACTTTCTCTCTCCTCCAATAAAAAGTACTTTCTACACCACTGCCAAGCACGGTATAATATATCGACCCGCATCTCCGCTTCGCTATCGTATTGTAAAGGTTTTTGAACTTACCACAACAGGAAGGGCCGCGACAGCCACAAAACGATCGCAATGTCCACAAAAGTGGTTCAGCGACCGTAACCGCGATTGGCATCCGAAATTTAAAACCATACTGTCAAGAAACATCTTATACTCATAAAAGGAAGACATGCCAGAAGATCTCGCATGCAGGATATATAGAAGTAACAGTAATTTTTGGAGCAAGAAGCTATCGAACAACTCGAGATCACCTCAGATGGATTAACTTAGATATCCTCGTGAACTTATTATTCGACATGCAAGAAAAAAGTATATACTGTTAGGCAGTAATTAGACAAGAGGAGGGAAGTGTTCAAACCTTGGAAATACGACAACATCGGGAATATTGACAGCTTTGTGAAAGCTGTTTTGCGGCTTCCCATGCAAAAATCTTTCATCATAATCCACTGTCATGTTTTCCTGTCATAACACACTACTGATATAATCCACCATGATTAAGACTTTCAATGGCTGAAGTGAGAACAACTTTGTGACTGATATTCACAACAAAAATGGAGTAAAATCCATGTAGGACACAATTTGAATATAAAACCTTAAGAAAACTAGAAAAGTTTGCAGTTCATTAGTGCAACACACAAGGCTCCACTAAAATTCAACATTACTCCAATCAGAATATCAACATATATTTTACTTTGTTACCTGTTTTGATATTCATCTGTATACAGAACTACATCAGAAATAACAGCTTCCAGATTTACTTGTCAGTTCAAAAGTACCAAGATATAACAAACTTTAGATTTCTTGTCCAAAATGCTACATAGAATTTCTGGAATCTCAAAAATCAAAGGTCAAAAGCTGATAATACTGCCAAACATGCCCGCAGCATATCTTTTATTAACTTCTACAATAGCAGCCTTTTTATTGTCAAGGTTTATTTTTAGACATGCTCGTTGGCAGCTTAAACCCCTGGTGGTATCCTTGTTGTAGTTTCAGCTGGTTATCTCACTATATTTCTCATATTTACAGTGACCTGTTTTTCTGAGTAATCTGATACAAATCGTGACTTTTTTTTTTTTTACTTTCCTGTGTCTGAATTGCTTCTTCTTTCACAGGCAGGTTCCCATTATACCGTATGGTGGGGCTACATCTATTGAGAGTTATACTTTGTCTCCTCATGGAGGGGTTAGCATTGACACATCCCTAGCGGAAGTTTGTACTCTTCTCTTTAGTGATGCTACTTTTTGTTGGGGACTTTGTATCAAACAGATCATTGAGGGTATCTAGATAGAGTAAACCGGAGCGAATTACTCGTCACTAACTTTTTTACATACTTGCATAATCGTTGATGACTACTCAAAATATCATAGATTAATATCAGTGATATTGATATACTGATTGGATAAATAATCAATAATTTCAACTCACTAATGTAAGTGTAGCATTTAGAAGGAAACAAACATAACAGTACTCAAAGATTTAATAGCATAACTCATCACTAACTTGGTCTAAATTTTTTCCAAACATTTACAGTAAGATTTACCCCCGCATGCAAAGTGGGTGTTTGGCAATTAGAGTTTTGGGGCAAAAAGAGAGTTTTTTATCACTTTTAGAGTTTACTCTACGGAGGCGTTTGGTAAAGGGAGTTTCAAGAGAGAGTTTGGAGTGAAAACTTTCAAAATGAAAAAGCTCCTTTTTGGAGCTTTTTCTTTAGAGAATTAAGTGAGAGAATGTGTGAATGACTTTTTTGTCCATAATTACAATACTAACATATCAGTTAATATGTCCATAATGCATTTTATACAAACAAAGGGTAATCTACTTTTAGCGATCCGCTAAGTTTTGCCAAACACATTCATGTGAAAAGTTAGTCAAATTTGAAATGTGCTAAACAAAAAGGTAAAGCTCTACAACTAACTCTAAATCTCTATTTACCAAATCTAAAGTCTAAATTTTTTTCAAAACATTTACACTCGGATTCAAAGAAAGACGAGGGTTGCTCCAAATTTAGTAGACAACTCCACTATACAATAGTCTAAAAAAGGGAAATCGAACTTCTCGAAGCAAAGAAATCATGACATCAAAAGTCATTTCTTTTCCTTCAATGTTGTTTGGATTAAGAGCATAAATGTTCCTATAATAGAAGAGCGGTTTTTGTCTACGATAGTTTTTAAAACACAAGGTACTAAGTTGAAGTTGCTAAATTTAAAAAACAAAAATAAGGGCCAACTTAAACAATGAAAAAATCTCAACCCATAAAACCTCTCAAAATGCCACTAATTTAGAAAATGAATATTTGAAAACTCCAATGCCCCAAATGTTGCAATTTTATTCTTGAATACGTCTTTAGTGTTTAGACAACCCCTTAATGAAATTTCTTTTCCGTCAAGAGCAATCTTTAGTATTAAACCACTTTCTCGAGGCGAAAAGGGATTTCTAAACATCCCATTTCCAGTTACGAGCCTATGACATTTTAAGCTTCACATACAAGCTCCCACATTACACCTCAACAAAACATATTCTTCGCATTACAACTTTACAAGTGAGACAAGGCAACGAAACGAAAGACATCAGTAACATGTTGGCTCATTCACACTTGAATGTAAACTATCTAATTGCTATGATAAGATTGGGTTGACATAGAAATAGCTCATAGAAGACTTGATCCTTGCTCGACTATCAAGCAAAAGATTCCCACAAAAGCACACAAGATAGTGTAAACTAAATAATGAAGACATCAACTGAATTCAAGCATTGAGTAAAAAAAAATTAGGAAAATCATACCCCACATATAGCCTCCAAATCATCGATGAGCTCTTGTGGGACGCTTCTGTGAGAACCCTTCACTACAAACTCAGTGCTTCCTTTGCCACCTATGCCAACACCTCTGATCACAAATCAGCAAATGGAAACGCCGTCAACATTTAGTTTTTGCTCAAGTATCGACCAATCACTTCACTCATACAATCACCCATAAGTTTCGCTCAAATATAAATTAAAAGGCCCTTTTCCTGTTTTCCATCCATCTAAACTTCACTGAAATAATTCTTACTCATCTGAACACAATTCTATAAATTGAAATTTACTAAAACTGATTAAAAACCCATGAAAACTTATAAAAAGTGCACCAATATCAACTATATACATACACAGAAAAACACAAAAAAAGCTAAAAAGCTCCTCTTTTTCTTCTACTATTTCTTTTCTTTTTCCTTTTGCAGTGAAAAATAAAATGATGGGAATGATGAGAAACTGACCGAGCATTAGGATCAAAAGCGTCAGAAAAAGAAGGAGTAGGTTGAATCTGCAACATAAGAGAAGTTGCTGAAATGGGGACCAAGTAAGAAGACCACCATAGAAATGGGTTTCTTCTGTTGGACGAAGAGGTAACTTTTGAAACGGTATTTGCACGGCTGGTGGTGTGGGTTGTTTGAAGATGTGTGAAGATTGTTTTGGAAGTTGCGCGCATTCGAGAGAACCACCGTGAGAAGGCCATTGATTTTGCTTTTGTTGATTTCCGTTTGACCGTTTGTGAATTGTGAGAGAACACTTGAAAGAAGAAATAAAAGGAAGCCAACTGATTCCTATTTCTGCAAGTTAGAATTAGATAATGCACACGGGTGCACTATCGTCCATAACTCCGCATCATTCGAAGCTATTAGGCCTACCAAAGTACCAAGTACAATGTTTTAGCCCCCGAACTATCAAAACTAACCCGACCCGACCAGATCTGTATAACCTAAGTCGACATCCGGATTAAATCTCAAATGAGAACTCAAAATTGACTCGACACATGAAATAAACTGACCCAGATCCAATCCGAATCAGACAAACTCGAATTCGACTCCATCTAAAAATGATTCCATCCAAATCCATTGAATTATAATGTACATCAGGATTCTCCACTATAAAGTAAACCAAATTTTAAAGTCATGTAATTTTATTATTATGTAATCTAGTTTAATATTATCTTGTTACTGTAATTAATAAGTATTAATTTAAAATAATTATTTTTTTATCATTCGTTTTTTGTATAGATTTAATTCAAATATTAACTTGGTCTCGAACAAATCCGACTCAAGTCAACCCGACTCGACCCAATTGTATTGACCCAAAACCGACTCGATCAAACTTGAACCCAATCTAAATATAATAATCAAATCTGAGTTTGTATTCTTTCAATACATAATTTATATAATCATAGATTCATTATCATTAAAACAGTAAATTAAAGTTTCTAATCATAATTAGTACTAAAACAAAACATAAAAACATAATCTCTAATCAAAACTTGAGGAGGAAGAAACGAATCAAACCAACACAACAAAGAGAACAAAGGAGGAGAGGGCACCGACAACACTCTGGCAGCGGCGGTAGCAACAACAAATCGGCGGTGATGGTGGCGATTGTGGAGTTGTGGTATTTCTTGGTGA
Organism: Beta vulgaris subsp. vulgaris; assembly: GCF_026745355.1. Taxonomy (NCBI): domain Eukaryota; kingdom Viridiplantae; phylum Streptophyta; class Magnoliopsida; order Caryophyllales; family Amaranthaceae; genus Beta; species Beta vulgaris. Next base: position 26,232,480 of record NC_079206.1, read on the forward strand.
AGAAGAAAGTGTTTCTTGAAGGAGAAGAAAGAAAGAAGAATAAAGAAAAGTAACGTGGAAGAGGAGAGAGAGAGAGTACCGCCGGTTTGTGTGTGAGGGAGGAGAGAGAAAGTTTTTGTGTGGGTAGAATTTGGGTTCAAAGTATTTATATGTATGTTTTCCTTTTGGGCTTAGGAAGAAGCAATTGGGTTTCAATAGAGTTTAATGATGAATAGGATTGATGATTAAAACTCCTAACATCACTAGAAGTCCTTTTCCTATTCCACTTAAAATTTGGATTCCTCAAACCCATTTAAACTTCTTTTTCAAATCCAAGTAGTATTTCAAATATATTTTCAAAGCATGCCTTAACAAATTATTTTAACTTCCTTAAATCATTAAAATAATCCCTTTAACTTTCAAAATAGTCAACCTTTTTAAATAAATAAATTATTTAAACTAAATTATATTAAAATATAAATTTATATATACCAAAATATATTTATAAAATTCATAAATTTACGGGGGATTACAACGAAAGTACTAGAAAACTGAGTGACTTTAGGATCGAGTACTCGTTGATCATGTTCTGATATCCTCATGGATCGTCACAGTGCTAAGTGTGGGTGTCAAGTCCATTCGTCAATTAATTCTTGTCATCACTATCGTGACCATAGCGTCTTAAGGAAATAAAATGAGGGCGTTCCTCTTAATCGGCGCGTCGCGCCAAAAAAAGCGAAATCCCTTTTTTGTCATTGAACTTGTCATCATTATGTCAAACGGTTTTCAATCTACATTTTGATGTTAGCTTTGAATGTCTTATTGTTTACAAAATTATAAGGGAAATTTCCTCAGGAACCCCTGAGGTTTGGCGTAATTTCCAAATTACCCCCTCACATTTGGGGAGTTCCTGAGATACCCCTGAGTTTTGTATTTGGGCACAAAATACCCTTACTATGGATGAAACCCTAACGACGTTAGGTTTTTTCGTTATTTTTCTCTCTCCTCCCATTCCCCCACCCACGGCCAACACCCCCTCCCCTAGCCGGCGGCCAACAGACGGCGACCGCCACCCACTTCGACGCCGGCGACCCTACCCCCTCCCTTTGTCGGCCACAACAGCAGCACCTCGGGCGACCCCATCCTCTCCTTTTCCCCCACCCTCGACACCCCACCCTAGCCCTCCCTTTCCCCATTCTTGATTCCCCCACCCTACCCCGACACCACCCCCTCCCCCTTCCCCCTATTGGAAATGGCCCCGTTCCCTGTCTCCCATGGTGAGTCAACCCCCTCCCCTTCCCCACCCAGATACGATTCCCCCAAACCCTTAAACCCGCCCTCGAAACCACCCTAGGCTACTGTTCTATCCGGCGCCAACGTCGAGGGTGAGGGAATCGGGAATGGGGAAGGGAGGAGGTAGGCTCGCCGGCGTCGGAGTGGGGGAGGGGGGTTTGGCAGTGGGTGGGGGAATGAGAGGAGAGAGAAAATTGGGGAAAGAGAGAGAGAGAGAGAGAGAGAGAGAGAAAATCTGACGATGTTAGGGTTCCGTCCATAGTATGGGTATCTTGAGCGCAAATACAAACCTCAGGGGCAGCTGAGGAAATTTCCCAAATTATAAACGTTTCAAGCAATTGGTTATGAATGACCAATTGTTAATCGTTCTAGCCATGTAGATGAGGAGTTGAATAAATATGAATGTAGTGTGACGAATCAATCTAACAACCAAAATGGTTAGAGGTCACTTAGCATTTTGGATGACTACTTGGCTTTCGCTTAAATCTCATGATGTCAAGTGTTGACACCAAGTGTCTTATTCGCCTTGCTCCACGTCGTGAGCCTTGATGTCAACTGGGTAGTTGTCGCCTGATAATGTTGTCTATCACCATTGATGTGTTTGTAAGACATGTTGTAACATGATCCAGCTTTGCAATGCCATTTTGTCTTTAGTTTACACATTGGTATCAATCTTAATTAAAGGTTTCTGTACTGCACTCCACGTTAGTTTAAAAAGGAGTAATAATAACTTTACTCATAACTCATTGACATAGTAAGTTGATATTTAGCTTCATTGAAATAACAATGAACGTTAGTTTGGATATGTGATACTCAAGTGCAATTTATAACTTAAGTATTAAATACACTTCCCACATCATTATGACAGTTAAGGAATGAAGTTTTGAAAAATAAACATTAAAGCGTACTCGTGAGTGATGTTATCTATAATAATAAATTAAAGCTTACTTGTCACCATTTGTGACTTGAAGACAAATCATTGTGCAAACCTTCTTTCGATTTGTTTTATATGTGTCTCTTGCAATTTTCTTCTTTGCCCAGTACTTAGACATCTTCATGTTTTTAACAAGTCCAACGAGGGGAGTTTTCCACTTGTCTTTATATGTTGTCAGCTTGTTCGCATAGGAAGTTGTTCAAGGTTTACATGACTTTATAGCCTCGTGCTTGGCGTGAAGAAACTTTTTTATCTTCATCTTGATGACATAAGAAGAAGTTCCAACAACTGGAGAAACTACCATAATGGACCACATGTGGGTAGATTGATTTCTTATGACTAAGAGAGAATTTTGCGGATATGTGTTTAGATGGAGGTATCTAACCATCGGCCCCACGGTGGGCGCAAAATTGTTGAGAACGATTGTAAACATTGTATACGATGTCGGGATGGAGAACGGTTCTAAACGCTATGTAGTTTAAGATTGATATATGTGTCGTCGGTCTATGCAAAACAAAGTTAGTACGCGTTCATGCCAAAAATCACACAAGGGACGATTATTGGTTGGGACATTGATAACTAGATTAAGACAAGAAAAATAAAAAAGGATGAAAAAAAATACACACAAGATGGTGACGCGGAAAACCCTGATGAAGGTGGGTAAAAATCGCAGGTGGATATAAGACCAGCAATCTACTATGATTCGGGAGTTAAAGCCATAGTAATTACAAGTACATTGTTGAGCCATGTATGCTTGATTGCTACTGATATAAAAGATTTGGCATAAGAGAGTACAAATGATGATAATATGGAGGGTTGCTGGTAGTAACAAGATACTTGGATTTTGTTGGTTGATTCCCATGTAGCCACATGGTTGCTCCTTGTATATGTTGCAGGCTCGAGATACAATAGTTGCTTGTGGTAGAATTAGATCGGTAGGTACTTGGGTCATGTGGTATGATATCTGCTGTTGTATGAGTATTTTGTAAGAATAAATATGGTAGTTTTTCCTTAGGCCTTTTGGGAGATGTATATGTGGGCTATTGTATATAAGAAAGTTGTCAAAAATTATATATGTGCCTATATCTCTTTTACGTAGCAGGTGTTTTATGTGAAAGCATATTGTATTTTTATATAGTAGAAGTAGAATGATAGTGCAGGAATAGATGGGTATTTTTGGAGGATATTGTTCCCCTTTTATAACATGAAGTTACTCCCTTGATTTGCTCTAATTAACTTTCTTCATAACATTATCTAACTGATCGGACCTTGACTTCCAAGCATCCATTTTCCACATGTGCCTTTTGAACTGGCTAAGTAAGTGGGATGACTATCCCATAACAATAGGAATCACCTTGACTTGGTATTGTTTGCTTGTAATTACTTCCATGATTCTAGGAACTTCTTGTTTTACCTCTTGTAAAATTTGACCATAACAGTACGCAGGGTAATAACTACAAGCAATCTGATCAACTCTGGAAGAAGATGTTATCAAATAGGTGTGAAAACCTCAAATAAGACACATAATGATGCAAAGATGCAAACTTAGACTCTCTAATAACGCATGAGACGTTATGCAAGGATCAGGGTTATGAAAATCTAAGGTATGAAACGTCATGCAAGGTCGGGGTTATACAAGACTAGGAAAGATGAAATGTAATGTAAAGTCAGGGTTATGCAAGATTAAGAGGTATGAAATATAATGCAAGGTCAGAATTTTTCAAGTTTAGAAGATCTGGATAGGTAGAGAGATAGAATGATTAGAAATTGATTTTCGAAAACTGTTTTGAGAAGCGTTAGGGTCCGCAACTGAGATCCACAAATTACAACTCTTCGAAAGTTCGATTTGGAGGAACCGCTACATATCTAGGAAGCCCCCACTTTGGATAAGCTTGTCTTCAACTAGGCGTTATGAGCTTTGATTGGAATGTACTTGATCTGAATAGAGCATTCAGAGTTCTTTACTAGGGATTCTTCTTTGGGAGTTAATACATGCAAAGTCAAACATCGCCCGAGATCAGGAAATTGTCGGAGAGTCCTTCAAGGAAAAGGAGATTTTGGAATAAAAATAATAAGGTTTAAATTTGTGACTAAAATAATTGTAGGTGGGAAAAGGCTTTGACGAAGCTAGGTTCAGACTCGAGTCTATGTCGAGATCTCGAAAGAGTATGCTCCTGAATTCTAAAAAGCTAAGTCAAATAATTATACTTTGATTATTTTTTATTTATTGAAGCTGTCGGACCTCGAGGTGAGGATTCCTACGTATCCTTGCGGAATCAGACTATTCGTAGTTCTAGATTTAACTGAACTCTTTTTTATTATTTTTTGAAAATATTGACATGAACAATCCCAACTTTCACCAGTCTTCTCAAATTAATCCCAACTTTGAATTATTTTAAAATAATCCCAACTTTAGATGGTATCTTCTCAAAATAATCCGAACTATTAATTTTCAACATATTATAGACCTAAAATGGAATAGTGTAGGCAAGAAAAAAGATGGTTTGGCTTATTTTGAGAAGATCCCCTCAAAAGTTGGGATTATTTTGGAATAATTCATAGTTGGGATTATTTTGAGAAGACAAGTGAAAGTTGGGATTTTTTTTGTGCCCTAACTATTGCCTAGGCCGTCCTTTCGGGTTTTCAACCTAGCGGGTTTGGACATACCTTGGAGGAGTTATAGTTGATGAAAGTTTGAAAGGGTTTGAGTTTATGATAAAGGTTAAATTGGTTGGGCTAAGGTAAGGATATATGATTTGGATTATATGACTAAAGTTTTGATGAATTATTTGGTTGTGTTAAGGTGAGATCACGGATTTTGATTATATGGGTTAAGGTTTTGATGGATTGAAGGATTTGAATAAGGGATAAAACTTGTGTGCAAGCCCCTAACTTTTATGTCTTTGCCTTTGACTTTAGCTTTTTTTCGCACTTCAATTTTTTTTTCATTTTAATTGTCTTTTATCCTGCCATTGATTTTTTTTTTTATGTATTGCGGCTTGCACACAAGTTTTCGTGGTTTGGGGTATTGAAAGGTTTGAAGGGTATTTGTGGAGCATTAGTTTTGAAAGATTATTTCGGGGTCATGTAGATGATGGCTTAAGGAATTTTTATTTTCTTGGTTGCATGAGCAGTGGTGGATGGCCAGGAATTTGAAATGGTTGGTCACACTAACGCAAATCGGCAATACAAGCAATAATCAATACATGAATTCATAAAAGTTTCCAAAGCATTCATATTACAACCAAATATTACAATTTTTCTCGACGATTTTTCATGTTTTCATATCGATTTATAATATCATCTTTGCTAACATTCAAAAACATTTCTTTCTCTAAATAAATAATCAAGCAATCATTTGTAATAATATCATCCTTCATAGCATAATTCCTAAATCACAAATTCACAACACAATCATTTGTCAATTTGGCATCCTAATCTAATTCCTCAATCACAACAAAATTGTGTTTTCAATTTTCAGCAATACATTACAAGGACAAATTTGCAGCAACAAATGAAATCCAAATGACAAAATTAGCATGATTCAATTTTCAGCAACAAAAGAAATCCAAATGACAAAAATACACAAATACACAATCTTTAGTAACATAAATACCTAATTTTCAGCCACAATTGAAAAAAAAAAAAATCAATTTTCAGCAACAATGAGTCAATGAAGAACTAAAGAAGCGATTAAGGGAAGAAGGTCAAGAATTAGAAGAATACTTGAAGTCTGCGCCGCTGGCCGCTGACGAAGAAGAAATGAAATAATGAAGACGAAGAGTGACTTTGAAGCATGACGATTCGGCTGAACAGACGAAGACGAAGAAATGAATACCTGAACTATGAAGCATAGCGAGTTGGCGACGACTCACGACTCACAAATGGCTGAATGAAGGAATGAATAACGGCGACCACCAACCGCCGAAGATGAAGGATTGAAGAATGACAGGCAACCACCGATGACGAACGAACTGAATGTGTGACGGCGTGGAGGACGCGTGTGGGTCATGGGATTCGAGAAGGAGAGAGCTAAATAGATAGAGAGAGAAAGAAAGAGAAATAATTAGGGTTTAGTTTAGGGTGAGAAATAATGAGCGCTTGTTTTGAATTTTTTTCCAAAAATATTAGTTGGTCAAGTGACCAACACTGACCACGTGTGGCTCTGCCACTATGCATGAGGATAGCTTATGGATGATGGATTATGGAAGGTAGTGAAGGAAAAGGGAAATAACTCATAAATCAAAGTATGTCCATTTTTTTCTTTTTATTACTCAAGGTCATTTAGGTAATTTAAGTTTCATCATCGAACTCGAAGCATAAATGATGGTGAAAGGCCGGTGAAAATAAAAAAAAAGGAAATGAAAATGGACAAGATATAATAGATGAATGACTATAGTGACATAGACTCGATGGGGAAAGGATAGAAATGGCTTAGGGTAAGGACTCTCTAACTCATCCTAGGAAACCAAAAATAAAAGACTAAGCCCTTTGAATTATTGATGCACCGTAGAAAAGGTTGCTGATAATGTTAATTCTCGTTATAGCAAGTTTAGAAGTCTCTTGTCAACGATCATATTTCCCAACGCATTGATGGTATATGACACTAGATGTCAGATGGAATTGCAGTAGAAGTTTAGGTTTCATCGTTTGGATTACTTAGTTCATGTGTAGGGTTCGAAGTAGACCCTGTGATCACACCTCTATTGTGAAAGCGGTCAAAAGTAATCTCATGACTCTAAATGAAGTCGGAGTTGTGATAATGTTCTAAATACCAATTTTAAACCCCTATTATATATAAAATGTCGCAATAAAATTTTTTTTTACAAAGAAATAAAATCATGAAAACTATTGTACATCGTGGGACGTGTGCCACGCTAGAGGCACGTTACGTCTTGGAACGTGAGTTTCATTCCGTCGTGTGGTTTTCCATTTTTTATGTGTTCGTCACACAATCGCGGTTTAGAAATATAATTTTTCGAAAATCGTAGTCAACGACTACCACCACCGATTTTAATAAAATGATTTGTTGACAAATCATTTTCACATTTAATAATCCGACGAATGTTAGTTCGTTAATAATTTCAAGTTAGTTTTTCGAAAATCTGAAAAACGAGTTGCGATTGGCGCCGGAATTTTAATCGTCTTTCCAAACTAACGGGAATCAGTTTCTTGATGGTCAAATCATAGTTCATTGAATAAAGATTAAGAATATATTCTTTACCCACTAATCACATCCTTTATCCATTAGTTAAGGAATAAGAATCATGAAAAAGAGTGAGAATAAGAATCAAATCCCATGTGTAAGAGACAAGAATCCATATTTTTTCCACCGGATCTGAGTTGTGCGCCAGGCACACAACCATGCGCCAGACGCATGATTGTGCGCCTAGTGCACAACAGTTTCTTGCACCAGACGAGAGACCATGCGCCTAGCACACAGAGTTGTGCCTAGCGCAGGTTCTTGCTTTTGGTGCAACAATCCAACCAGTTTTGTTTTTCACATTTTTCGATGCATTTCTACGAATTAGGATGTATTTTAGGAAGAATAATTTCTGAAAATTTAATTTTGCCTCATTGATGAGAAAATCCAAAAAGAACAAGAATATTTGTGTTTTCAAAGAGATTTGGTGATGTCATTAGGCTGAGGTCATTAGAATGATGTCATTAAGGTAATTTAGGATGGAAAAAATCAGATTTTTTGGGTTAAAAATATGATATTCTAGTTCCTTCAAACCTCAATATATCACTTGATTGTAGATCCCCTCCTTTTGTTTTTATTCCTGACCAACAACTTCTCACTCACAAAATCCACTTCAAAAACAATTTCACATAACTTCACTTAACTCTACTACTCTCCTCCTTAATTTCTTTTTTTTTTTTGGTAAAATGTAAGAGATATTATACCAAAAATCAGATTAGTCCCACCAATTACAGAGAACAACACACCAAAAATAACATAAAGCAGCTAAACACACCCTACTGACTACCATTACACAGCATACCCTGCAAACTACTAAGTGATACAATACTCAAACCTTATTCTATTCTATCTTGCATCTAGTTCAAGTTTTTCTAGCCATTCTATATCTTCTCTAGACCATTTACTTGTCACCTGATGATGTACCCTAGTACACATAGTCTTCTGAATATTCCTAATAACAATACTAGGACAAGGAACCTTGAAATTCCAAATTGCACTGTTCCTAGCCCTCCAAACTTCATAAACAACAACTGCCAGTGTAGCATACCCTATCTTCTGTCTTCTCTTACTACCATAGTTCCTTCCCCATTTCTTCCATTGTGTGTACACACATTCAGTTGCAGAACTTTGTTTACCTAGCCATTGCTTAATACATGACACACTCTCTTGCTGAAAGGGCACCTAAAGAATAGGTGATGACTGTCTTCAGTATCTTGATCACACAAGGCAGAGTTGCTCTCCCTGTTTACTCCAATATTCATCAGCTAGTCTCTAGTTTTGAGTTTTCCTTTCATAGCCATCCAAGCTATGAGTGAATGCTTAGGAATATTAAAAGGATTGCACACCTAGTTATGCCATCTAACTTTCTCTCCTTCATGATGCAACTAGTGATACCCAGACTTAATAGTGTACTTTTCACCAGAGTTTAACCATTTGTCCCCAGTATAAGCCTGCTTCATCCTCTCCTTTGACTTTGCAGATATTCTTCCAGCACCAGCTAGCATTCACTGGAGCTCTATACTCCCACCATGATGTCTCCTTAATATACACTGAATGGATCCACTTGATCCACAACAAATCAGCTTTCTTTGCTATTTGCCATACATACTTCCCAATAGCTGCCACATTCCAGCTTAAGCATTCCCTAATCCCTAGCCCTCCCCTAGTCTTAGCATAGCACACCTCCTTCCATGCAATAGGGGGAGGCTTAGAGGTATACACCTTTCCTTCCCATAAGTAAGCTCTGCAAATTCTTGTAATGGCCTCCAGAACACTTTTAGGCAATAAGAAAACTTGAGCCCAGTAAGTGTGCAAGTTTATTAGCACTGCATTTATCAATGTCACTCTCCCAGCATAGGATAAGTGTCTGGAACTCATGCATACAAGCCTCTTCAATATTTAATCCACCAAAACTTCACAATCTGCCTTAGAAATTCTTTTTGAGGTAATAAGCACCCCTAGGTATCTAAAGGGAAAGTCCCTTTTTGAAACCCAGTAACTTGTAATATTCTCTGTTGAATTTCCTCCTTCACATTGCCAAAGTATACAACTGTTTTTTCTGAGCTAGCACACAATCCTGATGTTACTAAAAATGTTTTTAACACTCTCTTCATCATAATTGCACATTGAGTCACCCCTTTACAGAAGAGCATCAAATCATCTGCAAATATCAGGTGAGACAACTTCAATTCAGAGCATCTATAGTGAAAATCAAATGCCGCCTTCTTTTGCATTTTCTTCATCAGCCTTGAAAAGTATTCCATTGCAATGACAAACAGAAGAGGGGAAATAGCGTCCCCCTGCCTCACCCCTCTCTTCCCTTGAAAAAATCCACAAAGCTTCCCATTGATACTCAATGAATAACTGGGAGTAGTCACACATAACATAACCCAGTTAACAAACTTGTCAGGAAACTTCAAGCCAATCAACATTTCCTTAATGAATTCCCAATCAAGAGAATCATAAGCTTTGCGCAAATCAACTTTCATAGTGCATCTTGCAGGTTCAGACCTCCTTTTGTAATGTCTTAACATATCCTGACATATGAATATGTTATGAAAAATTACTCTTTGCTCCACAAAGGCACTTTGAACTGGTTCAATGATTTCTGGCAGCACCTTCTTTAATCTACTACAAAACAATTTTGAAATAATTTTATATAAGACATTGCAGCAGGCTATAGGCCTAAATTGTGTAACATCCTGAGGTTGTTCACATTTAGGGATCAAGCATAAAGTAGTGTTGTTTATTTGCCTTAGGATCTTCCCAGAATTGAAAAAATCAAGCACAACCCCAGTGATATCCTCTCCTATAATATCCCATGACTTCTGAAAAAAATGGCTAGAATATCCATCAGGGCCTGGAGCCTTGTTGTCTTCAATTTCAGCCAAAGCCTGCTTTATATCCTCACTGTTAAAAGGATGACACAAGCCTTCTTGTTGTCTTGTGTTCAGTTTCGCACCCTCATCCAATACACTATTACTAACCTTCTTCCTGTTAGGCAAAGACTTACCTAACAGATCGTTATAGAACTCCATAAAAGCCTGTTCTATTCCTTCCTGATTTTCATCCCACACACCACACCTGTCTTTCACTTTGTAGATGTGATTTTGACCTCTTCTTCTTCTAAAGCAAGCATGAAAATATGCCGTATAAGAATCACCTCCCTTCAGCCAGTCACATTTAACTTTCTGATGCAGGAATGCCATTCTAGCTTGATTCAATTCCAGATATCTCCTCCTAGCTTCAGTTTCACTAGCTTGCAGCTCATAGTTCCTCAAATCTGAGTGCAGTTGTTTTTGGATTGTTATTAACTTCTTATAAGCCAGATTAGCCTCATTCTCTATATTAGAGAACTTGCTTTTATTGAGAGCTTTCAAATCACCTTTCAACTCCTTCAATTTCCTCACAACTTTAAACATAGCACAACCTGTGACTTGCTTTTGCCACCCTCTCAACACTATGGTCTCAAACTCCCCTGCTTGAGTCCACATATTGAAAAATCTAAACATCTTTGGAGCACCACCCTGGTTGCCTTCTAGGTGAATTATGCAAGGAGTGTGATCAAAGATACTCTCAGGAAGGAAGTTTGCCATAGAATCTTCAAATTGCACCAACCAAGCTTCATTCACAAACACTCTATCTATCTTTGAGTATACCCTCTCCTCCCCCTCTTGTTTATTGGACCAAGTGTAAAATGAACCCACACTCACCAAATCTTGCACCTCACACTCCCTCAGACACCTTCTAATCCCTTCCACCTCCTATAATGTCACATTAGACCCCACTCTCTCATTGAAGTTTACCACATTATTGGAATCTCCACAAATTACCCAAGGCTCCATACTTATCTTCAATCTCTTCAAATCCTCCCACAGAACCATTCTATCTGCAATATCATTTGAACAATAAACCATGGTCAAATAGAAACACATACCAGTCCCCTTATGTGTTACCTTACCATGAATATATTGAGCTCTACTTTCCACTATCTCCACTTCAAATTTATTATGTAACCATATCAACCATATTCTTCCACCTTTATGATAGGAATAATTAGCCACAATACTCCAATTAGGACATACTCTAGGGTAAACCTTATCCACATTTTTAGGTTTAACCCTAGTTTCAAGGAGACTAAACAACCCACAATTGTGGTGACTTAGAAGGGTTCTAACATCACCATGTTTATTTAGGCTGTTCAATCCCCTTATATTCCAAATCCCAACTCTATCCATTAGGGTCCAAGGTTAAAACCTGAGCACCCTGCTCACTTACCTCCTCCAACACCTTCCCATCTTGCATCTGCCTCTCATCACCTTCTTGTTCCTCTATAGGCCTATCCTGCTCACCTTCTGGAGAGTTATGCTCATTCCTTCTTTGCACCCCTTGCTAACCCTCCTCTTTAGGCTCCTCTGCAATAGGAGCTAAACCTCCTATAGGATTATCTCCCACCACTGGCTCAGGGCTCTTCCTTGAAACAACTTGCCTTGGAGGATTTACCTGGCCATTAGGCACCCATTTCTGCTGTGGTTTAATTTTAGCTGTAGCAACTTTCATTATCTTTTGCCTACACTGCTCCACATTGTGCCTGATACCTCCACAATCACTACACATCACTGGTTTACACTCATATAGGACCTGCTGTGACTGCATCTTACCCTTTTCATTATAAAACACCACCTCATTAGGGAACTCTTGATTTAGAGCCACTTCAACCAGCACTCTAGCATAGTCTAACAGATCCTTCTGAGCAGTAGCCCTGTCTGTTCTTATAGGCTTCCCAATACCTCCAACTATATTGTTCAAAGCTGCTTGGCCCCAGTATTGTAAAGGAAGGTTTGGTAATTTAATCCAAGTAGGGACCATTTTCACACAATCAACAGCTAGATCAATATCGGGGGACCATTCTTTAACAATGACAGGCTTACGATCATACATGATAGGACCAGCCTCAATAGCTTGATTTCTGCTATCAATACTATGAAATCTAACCATGAACTTGCCAGATTTTAGCATATTCACCTTTGCCACTCCAAATTTCCTCCAAATCCTCATAAATCCTTCCACAATCCTCAATGGTGGTTTCACCCCCAGAATATAGCATACTACAACACTTTGCCAATAAGCAAGTTCAGCTTGAACATCTTCCATGGTTATCTTAACAACATTCATATCACTGCACTCCCTAACCTCTACATCAGCAGCCACCACAGGTATTTCTAAATTCAAACCTTCATCTACAATATTATGAAACAGGGAATGTCGCCAAGTACATGGGTTTGTTGATGCTCCGGCATTACTGACCAGTTCTTGCATCGGATGTGGAGAAGGTTGGACCATTGGTTTAACCGAACTTGCCGGAGTACGAATCAATGCTATCCACTTCGCTCTCCTATTTCGAGCTTCAACAAATGCCTCCTTATCCTTTTCCGATGCTTCAAAATCCGATGAGGCCTGAGTTTCATCTTCCTCCGAGCTCCAACTTAACAGCGAATCATCCTGCAGCTCATTTACATTTATCACCTTCCTTGCATCTCCTGATTGTGGTTTACGAACAACCTTTACATTCTGACCTTCCTTAACATTCTTCTTACTTCCATTACCCTTTTTCGCTCCTTTTGCCATGGCTCCAGCGTTGCTGAGGGGCAAAAATGGTGTTGAAAGAAACTGTTACATTAGTTTCTAGAAAGAGGAGAGAGTTTCTCTCTCTAGCGTCTTTGTAATTTCTCCATCAAAGCAAAAGTTATAATTAGTTTTAATTTCGTATTTTATTTCATTTTTCGTCTGTATTATTTAAATATTGTTTAGGATGTAATATTCTTCCTATGAAGATCAATATGTTTCCAGAAACTGAGATTTGGAATTTCTAGAAAAAAATTTACAGTTAATTAAAAATCATACAAAATCGTTTAATGAAAAACTGATTTCGTCCAGTACCACATAAGCTTGTTCTTTCGATAAAGTTCAAACTAAACTCATTTAGGTAAAACTAAAAACATCAATTTTAAAGTAGACATCAGTAGCTTTCAAAAACATCAAAATAATGTTCATATGAATTTTATATAATTTTATCTCATTTTTACAAAACCATACATACAAATCACTAAATGTCAGAAAACTGATTTTCTCTTCAGTCAAAAAAAATTAATACAAAAGGGTCTTAAAAGTTTCCAATTTAAGTGAAATTTTCGAGGCTTTCAATGTGCCCAGAATTTTCATACTAAAATTAATTTCAAAATAGGTTCAATAAATTAAGTTTCAAAGAATAAGTTGGATAAAGGTCTTGCTTTTGACCAGTTTTAGTATACAATTCACCATAATTCGATTTGTCACTGAAAGCTTGTTAAATTTTGGCAGTAGATAAAAAAAACTCACTGACCTATCGATAGGTGTATCACAAGTTCAATTTCATGTTCTATACTTAAAGTTAGGAATTTTATAAGTCAGTACAAGAACAAAAGTGCAATAATATGGAAAATGAAATAAAGTAATCAACTCAAGTTTCATAAAAATGTTTTCTTTCACCGAGGAAAATGTTAATTAAAAGTCATTAAATTTTATGTGTCTCTTAAAATACTCATTTTGATTAAGTAAGTAAAAATCAATAAAAATCATCATAAAAATCAAATTAAAAAAGTTAATTAATCTTTAACTTTCACAAGTTTACAAATAAACATAAATTTCAAAGCCTATTCAAAGAGATGAAGATCAAGGAGCATCATGGTGAAGATCAAGATTGAAGATTTGTATAGATCATAGAATTTGTACATATTGTTGTAATAATACTTTCTTTGTAAATATTTATTACATCACTCAATTAATGGAAATATGGAGATGTTTATGCATAATCATCATAAATAATTGCACAACTCTTTTTGAATAATATGAGCAACCAATGTTACAAATATTGCATGTTGGGCCCAATATATCATAATATATCAATTAAATGACTCAATCTCAATTAATAGAAAAAATTGCAAATCTAACTAAGTTAAACTAAATGATGATCCATCTCACATTTTCAAAATTGTTCTCCAATGGATCAAATATATAATTGACATACTCCCTCCGTCCCAAAATATAGTTCCCATTTCCCTTTTTTCACGGTAATTTATGCAAGTAGAATCTAAGAGGGATAGTAAAGATTTTTTGTTTATCTAAATAAATGTTGTATGGGAAAAGATAATTTTAGGAGAGAGAATGGAGAATAATTGGTGAAAGAGCATTAATTATAACATTTTGGTTAAATAAACAAAGGAAAAAAATAAAATTCAAGAAGCAAATAAATGATGGGACACACTTTTTCTAGACAAACTACGGAAAAATGTAAAACTAAAAATGGAAATGAGAACTATATTTTGGGACAACCAAAATGAAAATGGGAACTATATTTTGGGACGGAGGGAGTAACTAAACAGGTAAATTATGACCTCCTAAACGATTTTAGGCCGTTTCACGTGTCTCACTTTATATGGCCAAATTTCGATTAGCCAAATACAATTTCCAGATTCCATCTCAAATTGATCATCTTGCTAAAAATGACTTGGTAATCTTCAATTAAGATTATTTCTCATCCATCCCCAAGTCTTCAATTAGGAAGCAAATTTCTTTTTCAAAAAGCCTCTCTTAAAAGATCCTAATCTTAATCACTGATTAAGGTGATTACTTCAACTTACATTAATTACTAATTAAGGTGATTACTTTCATCATATTTAATCACTAATTAGGATGATTATCTTAAATCTTGATGAATCACTAGTCATGGTAATTATCTTAACCTTTTATCATTTTTAATTACTAATCAGGGTAAATATAAAAATATTTCATCATATTTAATCACTAATTAGGGTGATTATCTCAAACTTTGGTTAGTCACTAATTAGGGTGATTACCTTAACCTTTCTTGAAATTTAATCACTAATTAAGGTGATTATCTTAAACCTTGGTTAATTACTAATTAGGGTGATTGCCTAAACCTTCCTTGAAGTTTAATCACTAATTAGGGTGATTATCTTAACTCTTGATTAATCACTAATTAGGGTAATTGTCTTAACCTTTCATCATATTTAAAAACCTAATTGGGGTGATTATCCTAAGCCTCGAATAATCACTAATTAGGGTGATTATTTCCTAACCGCCATTTCTAATCACTAATTGAGGTGATTATCTTTTGTTCCCTTTTAATCACTAATTAAGGTGATTATCTTTTGTTCCCTTTTAATCACTAATTAAGGTGATTATCTTAATCCTCTTTTTAATCACTAACTATGGTGGTTATTTTAATCCCATTTTAATCACTAATTGGAGTGATTACCTCATGTCTAATAGATTTGTTTAAGTTTAAAGGTGAGTTTATCATAATTTATTTTCCTTTCTTTACCTTTCTTCCCTAATAGAATTGGCCATTTAGGGTGAGACATAAGATTGAACTACGATGATTTGATCCATGAGTGGGTTCTAATCCCGCAATGATTATTGGTACGTAGTGCAACTTCGATGCTCAAACCTACCATGTACAAATGATATATTGGTCCTAAATAAAAATGGTTGACGTGTATATGTGCAAACAATGTGATTTTCTTTCTTTTAAATAGCCATGATTACTTTGAAATGGAAAATAACACATTTAGTAAGAGCCCGCTCTTTAGAACGGAAGAGGAGATGAGTTCCAGAAGTTTGCGCCTTTTAACCTAAACCT
Source organism: Beta vulgaris subsp. vulgaris (assembly GCF_026745355.1). Taxonomy (NCBI): domain Eukaryota; kingdom Viridiplantae; phylum Streptophyta; class Magnoliopsida; order Caryophyllales; family Amaranthaceae; genus Beta; species Beta vulgaris. The sequence goes on from NC_079206.1 coordinate 26,248,590, forward strand.
CGAACCTTATCTCATGGTATAAAAGATCAATTTTCAAAAAGCCTTATACATATGAAGTCATCATCGTGTTAAATGATATTTCTTGAAATTGATTTATTAAATAAATTTGTCCCTATTCAGATATTAATAGGTTGGCGACTTTAAAGTTTTCTAAAAACTCATAGTATAATGAGAGACTTTTGTGGGATTCAGACCGTTAATTAAGACAGACAAAAATCGGATACCACAAATGCATTTGATGAGCTTAGGAGTAGGTTCACCTTCTTGTTCCTCTATTAGTTGTTCATAAGTCGTAATCTCTCGACCGATCATGAACAAAATCGAGTGGACCTTGCTTGTAAGATTTTAAAAATGATTTTTGAAATGGGAAATGGAAATGAGAGATAGAATTGGGTTTTGGAGTAGTATGGGCCTAACTATATGCAAATGATATGGATTGGAGTATGCAACTATATGGGTGATTATGGATTGGACTCGATGACTGGTCCTTCTATGGTGATAAGGAATACTAGCTTCACTAGACTTAATGGATTACGCTTATGGGTTGCATGGGTGATTGGCTTCGCCAAACTCGATGATTTTGATTTTGTGGATCTAATATGGACTACCTTCACTAGACTAAAAGGTTTTAGGCCATTATGGACTTAAGGTAGACTAGCTTCACTTGACTTGAGGATGTAAGGTAGGAGTAGCTTCGCTAAGCTCAGAGGGTGCCTTTATGGTCTTAGGGGTGACTAGCTTCACTAGGTCAAATGGTGTCGTTATGGTCTTAAGGAATAACTAACTTCGCTAGGTCAAAAGGTGTCATAATGGTCTTAAGGAATGACTAGCTTCGCTTGGTCACAAGGTGTCGTTAATATGGTCTTAGAGGGTGAGTAGCCTCGCTAAACTCAAAGGGTGCCGTTATGATCTTAAGGATGACTAGCTTTGCTAGGTCTAAAGGGTGTCATTATGGTCTTAAAAGTGAGTAGCTTCACTAAGCTCATAATTTTCCTATGTGGTCTTTAAGAAATGTTAGCTTCGCTAGGCTTAGAGGTTAAAGTTTTAGAATTTGGATTTCGTCCTATATGGGTTAGGAATCGGACTTGATTAGAGTTAGGGTATGAGTTGAGCCTTATATGAACCTAATTTTGGACTTAGTTCTATATTGGTTTGAAGTTAGACTTAAAGGTGCGCATGGGCTTGACATTGGAAATGTACTAGAATTAGAAAACTTTGCTTAACACATTGTGTGGTTAGTATGTTTTTCATATTTTTGGAAAAATTTAGATTTAATTTGATTAGTATGTTATATTTGTTATGTATTTTATAATACTTGTTAGTAGTTGACATTGTCATTGGACTTAGCTCGTCTAATTAATTTATCGTAGTTAACTTTAAATTCCAAAGGTAAAATACATTCGAAATTGATAATTTACATAGTGGTATGAAAATGAAAAAGGGTCATCTAGTATATCAATTACAAATTCAAACACTATATTATTTGTATCATTTATTAAAAATACTTGCAATATACTCTCTTTGTTTTCTATTGTTGTTTCTATTTAGAATCTTTTTGTGAGAGAAAATTGGTCAAATTAGGAAGATATTTTAGAAACATACTGAGTATAATAGTTTTGATACTCTACTTGAAATGTTCCTGCAAAAATAATCTTTAACTATATAATATTTATATGTCCTTGCAACAATATCTATTTGAAATGTATGAAAAGTAGTTATTATAGGAAAAAAACAGAGAAAAAAATGAAGGAAGAGAGAGAAACATACACGATCAATGGAACGAGGGTTGTGCAACATTGAGCTTGCCATAAAGCACCCTTATTTTGCATGACTTGATTTTGGTTGGTTAACTTGGTGACTGGTTAAATGAAATTAGTTGTTTTAGGGAAGTTGAAAAGACGATAATTAAGGTGAGGAAGGGTGAGTTTATATTATTTTAGTGTATAGAATAAAAATAACTCGAGTGTTGTATTTGTTTAGAATATGAAACAACTAAGATATAATATCTACCTCTATTAGGGTAGTGATCTATCTTAGAATGACGATAATATTGTGTATGGAGGAGGAAGGAAAGGAATTTTGTTCATTAATTGTGGTATGAGGTTTTTGGAGATTTCGAATAAGGTATATGACCTATTCTTTCATAATTTGTGTACAATAGTATACCTTTCTTCCATGCCAAAATTTTTAACTTCTTTCTTTATAATGACTTGACAACCGTATATTGAGTTGAGGATGGATTTGCTTCCTGTTATTTGTCGATCTAACTGACATGTATGGCAGACACTCTCTCCACTTATTTGTTTCGACATTTTTTAGTATTATTTCTGAGATCAAGTCATGCGCCAACTTGGATACGAGTAGAAGATCCCGACTGCTTGTGATACTAGCACGACTCTTCATAGCATAGATCAGTGGTTGAATAACAAGAGCTATCCACTCAAACATCAGCCATACATAGAGGAGTGGAGTCAACGCGAGAGTAGAGTTGTTCAGGGCACTCCGATCCATTTAGGGGTCATACTCATGGGATGGACGAGTATATGGCATGGTATCGTTGCATCACGAGGCTGTGCATTACTGATCTCATGAGACGACAACCTTCCACGCATTATCAGCCAGCATCCTCAAACATAGTCCTAATATGTGTAAGACTTTTAGTTTTCATTTTATTTATTTTTCAAACTTGTGTATAATGTATCATTTTTTATGCATGCACATCAGTGGCGTATCCAGGAATTACAGGATGGGGGTACAGATGAGAAAAATTCAAATAAAACAAAATACAATACTTGAGTTAAGTTACGACTAAAAATTCAAATCAAAATACAATGCCAATATCAATTAATGATTCAAATTACAACTAATTTAAAACGACAAAAATACATAAGTTTCAAATAAAAAAAATTACAAGTGCATCCGACGACCTTTCATAGATTGGGAAGCGCTTAATTGCATCATCATCACTAACTTGCAAAAAAACATCTCTCTCAATATAAGTGACTAGACAATCATTCAAAAATTGGTCCCCCATACTAATTCCAAATTCAACTAATTTCAATTCACAACCTCTATTTCAATTTTCAATCTCTAATTTCAATTCAAGTAATCTCAATTTCAATTCAAGTAATCTCAATTTCAGTTCAAGTAATGAAGTAATCTCTAATTTCAATTCAAGTAATTTCAATTCAACTATTCAAGTAATTAGTAATCTCTAATTTCAATTCAAGATTGAAATCTCTAAGTTCAATTCAAGTAATCTTAATTTCATAATTCACAATTGCACAACATATTAATTCTGAATTCATATCAAAATGAGAAATCTATCATTTATAAATTATCAGAAATTATAAAAAAATTTAAAAAACAGAAAGTGGGGCTTACACTGTGGCGTTCAACTATTCAAGATTGAGTTTTGCTTTTTAGTTCTTACTGGCTACTGCCCTTCGACGGTTCGAGTGTGGCCGGCGGTGGCGGGTGGCGTCTCGTGGGCTCGTGGGGACAAGAAGAACTCCGGCAAAGGGGCGACAACTACAAAGTACAACGTCTACAAGTCGGCCTCCGGCACCGGCTGCAAAATGGCAACAACAACGTCTACAAGTCGGCTCACGAAAAAGAAAAAGAAAGAAAAAATCCGGCAGCCCGACACTCCGGCAGGCGAAAAAGAAAGAAAGAGAGAGAAAAGAAAAAAGAGACGTTATGTTTTAGACTGACCAAAGGAGAGAGAAAGAAGGAGTAGCATTAGGGACGCGTGCGGCGTGAGTGAGAGAGATTAATGAGCGCTTTTGTCAGTTTTGGGCCCCGAAATTTTTTTTTCCTTTTGCTTTTATTTCCTTCAAATTTTTTTTTTGAAAATGGGGGTACAGCTGTACCCACTGTACCCCCAGTAGATCCTCCCCTGATGCACATACTCTATCTGATGTTGCTTACAGATACGGGATTGTGCTGGAGGTCGCCAAGTCATTGCCCCCTGATATGTGTAGACACTGCAGACCATGAGGAGGCTTTGCATCGACGTTGTTGGCAGAGTCAGATCGACAAGGCCACATCTTGTTATCTGTGCCAACTTTTGCTTCCCATACATCCAATTCTACGCCCCATCATAAACTTGTCACAATGACACCACTTGCTACACCTCAACCTTGTCAGAGTACGTATTGACGACGTTCGACGATCACTCTTTCTTCTCGACGTCATTGTAGAGCTTGATGTGTCAACACCCAACTCATCCAGACCTACTTAGAAGTAGAAACGGGGTTTAGCATTTTCACTTTGTGCTTGTATAGTTATTTAGTTAGCTAGTTATCATTTTTCTCCAAGATTATGCACTTTCATTGCAACATGAGACTCATGTTATATTATGCTATAGTATTTGGAGTACTAGACTTATTTGAAATTTTATGGATTTATTCGCTCTTAAAGTTTGAGATTGTATGTGTTTGAAGATTGTTGTTTGCATGAAATTGGTATTTAGATGAAGGTGTTTGGATGAAAGTAGTATTGTTAGATGAAAATGGTGTTATCGAATGAATTTGAGCTGGTTTTACAGGTTATATAGCCTGTTTGTAGGTTGTGCTCTGGTGCTTTAGCCAGTATTGGGAAAGCAAGTGTGCATTGCTGTAGCAGTTGTTGTCAAGTGCTATAGGAGTATCAGTTTCCATGGACCAATATGACATGTGATATCTTGATATAGAATTATTCGTTGACTGCTAATTAGAGTGGCAGTTTGCATCTATTGATCGCTAATGGGACTAGAAATTTATATTTATTGACAACTACTTGGACTAGCGATTTAGTTAAAATATAACTGATACTCCTATTAGCGGTTTACTTTGAACGAAATCTAAAAAATATTAAATTTTCTCACAGCAAATCGGCGAATCCTATATAAATAATACGGCGGGAATTAAGTTGATATCTGATGTAAAGCGAGAAATAAAACTTGTTTTTGCAATACTTCATGAAAAAGTTCGATAATCATTCATAGGAAAGAAGTTGTTGCTCAAAAAAAAGTTTGTAAGTTGTAATCCTAACTCTTCAAATTCCAATCCGTAGAATTTGCTAAGGGAATTCCATCTCTCTCTACGGATTACAGAATTTTACATATTTAGTTTTAGTTTTTTTTTTTTACTATCCAAAAAATCCGATTTCGAATTTCGTATTTGCAGCATCAATTCAAGATACTTCTCGAGGAGATGTTGAAGGATTTTTTAGACGATTCAAAAAATTGAAGGTTTGTTTAGGATCAATTTTTACTATATATTGAAGTTATAAGATTTAATATTTGTACTTTAATTTGAGTAAGAGATATTCAATTTAATTCAATAGTATGCTCGCTCAAATTAAAAACTCGAGATTTTAGGGGCTCAGTTGAACCCATTTAACCCCCTTATGTTAAAATTTTTTTGTTGTATCTAAACTTAGATTATCGTTCTTCTAATTTAGTTGAAATTGCTTAGTTATGGGAATGGAGAAAAGGAATTTGGTGTAGTTTATGTAATTAAATAGGGATGCTTCAGTTGAGTAGGATAGTTTTTATTTTTTCTGCTGCTAGTTGGTGGTTACTTCTGTAGCTAAAGTTGTGTCCCATGAGTCTACTGGGGGGTTTTCGCAACATCACTATCGAAATGCCCACAACTCTCCTACTTATTATCATCACCGGTTTGCTATGAGACTTGTTATTACACTCGTTGAAGCTTGTAGTTGCTGAAAGAGTGTTGAGAATTAAGATAAACATGTCACTGTAATATGAGGCAGATTGAATAATATTGCCTATTGGTGCAGATCAGGCCCGTTTATGAGATTTTGGAGCATAAGGGCGAACCTACATATTAGGCCCCTAATTAGGTTCAAGTTTTTTGAATGTTTGATTTTTGTTGTAGACCGAGAAATAAACAGTTGTTTGTTTCTGCATTTTAATTTCGAAATGTTGATTTTCAGTCCGGATCGCGAATAATTTCCTTTTTATGTACTTTTACATAACTTCTATAGAAAATTTAATTTCACAATATTTTTATGGATATTATATCAAAAAATTATTTATATATTATTAATAGCTATATTTTATATATATTAGAGATAATGGAGAGGTGAGACATATATATAAATTTGGTGTATAGGAGAAGATGAAGGCAATGGCGGACCCATCTAAGTATACGGGGTACCAAATTGAAGGTACCATCATCTCCTAATTGTTAAAGGTTCATGCTTGAGCTTGTCAAAGTAAGCAGACTCCCGTATGGAGTGAAATTGGCTTTGGATGTTGATCCTTAATCTGTTGGAAAGTATCCAAATCAAAATTATCAACTCTATGAGGCCTAACTCATTTACAATTACAAAACTATGTCGATAGCAATCCAAATTGGTGATGATCCCTCCATTGAAAAGAGTTTTATCATACTCTTTCTTTCCACTTAACATGGAGACTTCTCTATCTTTCCATTTGTCAGACATATATAGATATGACGTTGTACATATATAATTAGCATTAACATATAATTCACTATCATAATTTTAGTTTCAGACTATATATGAAATACTTCACAGAGTACATGTAATTCCAAAAAAAGCATAGTTTCTTTGTTCAATTCTTTCCAAAATTCAATGTCCATGTCCATTGGGATGCTGGCGAGGCAACAACGCGGGGAGGAGAGCAAAAGGGAACGGGGGTTTTCGCGGGTTGGAGAGGGAGTGAGAGTTTTGGGGTTTTCCTTTTGGTGAGAAGGAAATGTCGTGAGAGTAAATAAGTGGGTTGAGGTTTTTGTTTGCTAACTAACCGACTAAGAAAAGAATAAAAGGGGTAACCGGCTTTGGTTTTTATTTTGGCAAAAACCGCTCAACTAATTGTACAAACAAATCCAATGTATAAAATAATAATAGTAACTTCATAGAATTTATATAAATAAGTTACAGTTAACATCAATTAAAACACTCTTAAGAACAGGGGTATTACACTTTTACCTCTCAAAATTTTTGTATCATTGGTGCTTAACATAGGGTAACTCATAAAGCATGTATGTTTATTTTTAGTTAATTTAATTTTATTTAAATAGTGAAATCTTGTCCATTTTTTGAGTTGCATTGGTTTTTTCCGATTCCCAAATAGGAAGAACAAAAAAAAATGAAGGGAGTATAATATAATATAATATAGTACTCCCTCCGTTTCCTAAAGATCTTCCCTCTTTCCGTTTAAGTGCATTTCCAATGATGATGTGTATAGGGCAGAGATGCCTATAGATGATAATAATATGTTTTATGATTGAGATGGTTGTGAAGGGTAATCTAGTTAAAATTGTGTGACTTTATGGTGAATTGACAAGCCATCATAACTTGTGTAAATATCATCTTCGACTAAGTCGAAAAAATTTTGTAAGTTTTTCTAATATGCTTAGAGCACAACAACTCCTAGTAGATAGTACATACTACCTCTGTTTTTATTTAGTTGCAATGTTTTGACTTTCATGCTTGCCAATGTACAATTTCAAATCGTTTTATCTCTAATTGTATGTAAGTAAAAATTATAAAAATTTGATATTATGAAAGCTTACATCGAAACGAATCAAACAAGACCCCACATGACTATATTTTGTTTAACATATAAATCAATAAATGTGGTCAAATAAGAGAACATGAATAGTGCAGTTTGTCAAACGTTGCAACTAAAAAAGAATGGAGGTAGTATATAAACATAATAATAATATAATAATAATATAATTATAGTAATAGTAATAGTAAGTAATAGTAATATTAGTAGTAGACTAGTAGTAATAGTAATAGTAATGGTAACAGTAATAGTAATAGTACTACTACTACTACTACTACTAATAATAATAATAATAATAATAATAATAATAATAATAATAATAATAATAATAATAATAATAATAATAATAATAATAATAATAATAACGGTTTTTTCACCAAATACCCCCGACAAATTAAGAAATTCACCATATACCCTCAATGTTTCAGAAATGCACCGTATACCCTTGAGTTTTCGAAAACGTGCACCAGATACCCTTTTCCTAACTTCCGTTAACCCACTGTTAGCTTTATTTACGAGTTTGCCATCATTAAACCCTAACCCTAATCTAACCTAACCCTAATCCTAATCCAACCCTAATCCTTACTCTAATCCTTCCCCTAAACCCTTACCCTAACCCTAATCCTAACTCTTTTGCAGCCCCACACCCTCCCCTCCACCCCACCCCAGCCCCTACCCTTCCCCCTCCTCCACCGCCGGCCTTCCCCACTCCCTGCACATCCGTTGCCGCCGACCTCCCCTCACCAATTCCCCGCTGATTTCCCCTGCGATTTTCCAGCCCCTACCCCTCACCGCCGATTTCCAGTCGTCGACTTCCCAGCCCCGTCGATTTCCCAGTCCCGATTTTACAACCCTTCAAAAACCCCCACCCCCTCCCCCTCGAACGCCAAACCCCCATATCGATTTTCCAACCCCCACCCCCTCGGTTACTCATTATTTTGCCTGCGCTTAGCTCGCCGGAGCTTTACTTCCTCGCATTTTTGTGTCTCTCTCCTCCATCGAAACTCTCACTCTCTCTCCTGTGTCGCTGCTTTGCCGCGGCTGTGTCTCTCTCTTCCTGTTGTCCTTGTGTCGAGGGGAAGGGGAGGAGGAAATTGACGGCGAGGGAGTAGGGAAGGGGCTGCGAGGCCTGCGACGGTGGAGGGGAGGGGAAGGGTTGGGGTATGTGTTGCTGCTGTATCGACAGGGAAGGGGAGAGAGAAATTGACGGGGAGGGAGTGGGGGATAGGTAGAGGCGGTGGAGGGGAGGGGAGGGGGAGCGTCTGCGGCGGTGGGGAGGGTGGGGCTGGTTGGGGTGGGGGCTGGTGTAGGGGAGGGGTGGGTTAGGGTTTAGATTTTAGGGTTAGGTTTAGATGTTAGGGATTAGGGTTTAAATTAGGATTAGTGAATAATGATGGCAAAATCGTAAATAAAGCAAACGGCAACCTAACGTCCGTTAGGAAAAGGGTATATGGTGCACAAAAATGAAAAGTCAGGGGTATATGGTGAATTGTTGAAACATTGAGGGTATATTGTGAATTTGTTGATTTGTCGGGGGTATTTGGTGAAAAAACCGTAATAATAATAATAATAATAATAATAATAATAATAATAATAATAATAATAATAATAATATAAAAAATAATAATAATAATAATAATAATAATAATAATAATAATAATAATAATAATAATAATAATAAATAATAATAATAAAATAATAATAAAAATAATAATAATAATAATAATAATAATAATAATAATAATAATAATAATAATAATAATAATAATAATAATAATGATATGTAATAATTATTATGCATGGAATAATTATAGGTGGATGTCCAACCTTTTGCATTACCTAACCTTTAACATCCCCTCATGACTTTTCACATTACGTAACTCTAGACTCTCTCATTATTGTGTGTATATATATATACCCCATGAGGTGAATAATAAAAACAATCTTCTCTCTCATCTTTTCTTCTCAATACTCTATAATCCTCTCAATTTATAACACGTTATCAGCACCAGTCCCTAGCCAACTGAGCAGTCGTAGCCAATTGACGGTCGTTTAGACTCGCGTATTATCGCGTAAGTATAATCTTCTCCTATGGTAATCATATCTTAACATAGATAGTATGTTTAATACTCATATGATTTTGGATAAATTGTTTACTTAGATTATGAATTTCAATTATAATATGTTGATGCTTTTCGACTATCGTCATTCGCCGAGTATAAAACTTTGATGTTTGGTCAATTTCCGTACATCATATTCAACATTCATACTTCCTATTAGAATTGTGCTTGCTCTTGTCAAATTTGCTTTTGCTTGTCAATTGTTATAGTTGGTTTTTCTTGATATGCTGCTCAATGTTGTAGTTATAAAGTTAATGTATAATATGCTACTTCGTATATAGTTAAGAAAGATTCCCCTACTCAGTGTACATGCTATATATATGAGTTGGTCTATTTCTACAATTATTTGTTTTTAAAACTTTATTATTATTTAATCACAAAGCTTTGCTGCTCAAGTTATATGTCTCCATGATTTGATGATTATTAGTTGTAATTTGTGAGTATATGACCATACATATGCACTGTTATGTCGTCATAATTATTGAATAATTGCCTATTACTGTTTACATTTTGCTAACTTCATTAAACCAAGATTGCAAAAATATATATGTTGATTCCATAATATTAACTTATAATATTGTTTATTACATAACAGTAAACAGAGGACGCAAATAATTTTATTTTCTTTGATTCTTTACCTAGTGCATCTTAGAGGGATTTTCTTCCCTTCTTTTTAAAGAGGCTTTTCGGCTTCATAATTAGTGTTATTGCTAGTACGTAGTATGTTTTTTAGCTCTTTGTTTGACTTCTTAATCACCGGTTAGACAATTACCATAAATTGGGTTCCTATATGTACGCCATGACATTATCTCTAATAATAATTAATCAATGGTTTGACATTTAATTCAACTCTTTAGCAATTCAAATACTACAGATTAAGTGTACATGTTACGGAGTATGTATGTCGTATATGTTGAATTATAAATTTACATTAGTTATAAGAAGGTCTAACTTCAAAAATATATAATAGTCTGACTTATATCTGCACATTGCTTTAATTGTAAACTATAAGGTATGCCATTAATTTGTGTACAATTATGAGCATGATTTTTATTTCAGTATCTATGGGTAGTTACAAATATCTAGCACTCAATTATATGATCAGTATGTGTTTTAAAAGTATTAAACTTTAAGGACTCGTAATTCTTTGATGGTTTTGCTTATGATTTTAATAGTGATTGAGTTTATTTACATATGTGTGGTGTCATAATTTTATTATTGACCACATGAATGATTAGTATTGATCACATATAATGCTAGTTTTTGTTTTGAAGATGATATTGAGAACAAACATTTAATTAGATTTTGTTAATAAGATGTGAAAGGAGTTCATTGATAAATTTTTTTTTTTTTTAATAGCAATGACGGTTACATGAAATCCTAATAAGTTTCTATTATATAGTATATATTTATTGGATCTTATTTTATTTCATTAAGTCTCAAAGGAAGTTATTGAGCTTTAAAGACATCCGTCATAACGGATATCATATTGAGACAATAAATGAAGGGAATGATGAATATCTTCAAATCACAAGCATATCCCAAGGCATCAAAAATGTTTTAGAGAAATTGCCTGCATTCTCTACGGTTTGTACTACACAAAGATAAGTGCAATTGAAGCACATTCTATACTAAACCAGAAGTTTACTGATGACTTTACAATTTGGCATGACCGGTTAGGCCATCCCGGTTCTGTGATGATGCGAAAAATCATTGAAAATTCATGTGAAGATTCTTTGAAGAGCCAGCAGATTCTTCAAAGTCATTCTTGTTGCTTGCTCAAAGGCAAGTTAATTATTCGGCCATCACCAGCCAAGATAAATTATGAATCTATTAATTTCTTAGAGCGTATACAAGGAGATATTTGTGGGCCAATACACCCACCATGGACCATTTAGATATTTTATGGTTTTAATTGATGCATCAACTAGATGGTCACATGTATCATTGTTATCAACTCGTAACCTGGCGTTTGCGAGACTACTTGCCAATTGATCCGATTACAGGCACATTTTCCAGATTATCCCATCAAGACTATTCGTCTTGACAATGCTGGTGAATTTACTTCTGAGCCTTTTATAATTATTGCATGTCAATTGGAATAAGTGTTGAACATCCTGTAGGCATGTTCACACACAAAATGGTCTTGCAGAGTCATTCATTAAGCGACTTCAGTTCATTGCTAGACCATTGCTCTGAAATCTAAACTTCCCATTTCTGCTTGGGACATGCCATATTACATGCAGCAGCACTCATTCGCATGAGGCCAACAAGTCATCATAAGTTCTCCCCATCACAATTGGTTTTGGGTCAGGAACCAAATATCTCCCATCTAAGAATTTTTGGATGTTGTATATGTTCCAATTGCTCCACCACAGCGTACTAAGATGGGTCCTCAAAGGAGGTTAGGAATATATGTTGGGTATGAATCCCCATCAATAATCAAATATTTAGAGCCGACAACAGGGGATCTGTTCACGGCTCGTTTTGCAGATTGTCACTTTAACGAGTCAGTTTTCCCAATATTAGGGGAGAAAACAAACAGCTGGTAAAGGAAATCAGTTGGAATGAATTATCATTATCTCATCTTGATCCTCGTACTAAATGTGAAATAGAAGTTCAAAAGATAATTCATTTACAGAACTTAGCAAATCAACTGCCAGATGCATTTTCTGACCCAAATAGAGTGACTAAGTCACATATACCAGCTGTGAATGCTCCTATAAAAATTGATGTCCCAGAAGGACAACATCAAGTTGCTAATGATTCAAAACCAGCTTAAAACGTGGTAGACCAGTTGGTTCCAAAGATAAGAATCCTCGAAAAAGAAAAGGAGCAACAATTGACAATGGCCAATTTGAGGATCTGACACATTCTGGTGGATCTCCAGAAGAGATCGTGGACATGACAAAGAATATTATTCCAGAAGAAATTCAGGTACCTGAAAATGAAGAGATCTCAACAAATTATGTCATGTCTGGAATAACATGGAACCGAAATAAAGTCGACGTCGATAATGTTTTTGCATATAATATAGCACTTGATGTCATGAATAATGAAGAGGATCAAGAACCAAGATCATGGATCAGTGTAGACAAAGAGATGATTGGCCAAAATGGAAAGAAGCAATTGATGCAGAATTAAAATCTCTGGCAAAGAGAGAAGTGTTTGGACCAGTAGTCCACACACCTGCAGGTGTTAAACCAGTGGGATATAAATGGGTCTTTGTGCGCAAGAGAAATGAAAAGGGAGAAATTATAAGATATAAAGCACGTTTAGTTGCACAAGGATTTTCACAAAGACCTGAGATTGATTATGAGGAAACCTACTCCCCTGTGGTGGATGCGACTACTTTTAAATTCTTGATCATCTGGCAGTAAGAGAAGGACTTGATTTACGCTTATTAGATGTAGTCACAGCTTATATTGTATGGCCCACTGGATAATGAGATATATATGAGACTTCCGGAAGGATTTAGGCTGCCAGAAGCAGCAAGTTCAGGATCTCGAGGACAATATTCTATTAAATTGAATAGATCCCTGTATGGATTGAAACAATCTGGGCGCATGTGGTACAATCGCCTAGTGAATATTTGTTGAAAGAAAATTATAAGAATGACCCTATTAGCCCATGCATTTTTATAAAGAGATTTGGGTCAGGTTTTGTCATTGTTGTCTGTATATGTTGACGATCTAAATATCATCGGAACCCGAAGAGATCGGTGACAATAGAATACTTGAAGGGAATTTGAGATGAAAGACCTTGGAAAAACGAAATTTTGTCTAGGACTGCAAATTGAGCACTGAAAGATGGAATCCTTGTGCATCAAACATCATACACAGACAAGGTGCTTAAGAGATTTTATATGGATAAAGCACATCCGTTGACCAGTCCGATGGTAGTTAGATCACTTGATGTAAATAATGATCCATTTCGTCCTTGGGAAAGTAATGAGGACATCCTTGGTCCTGAAGTACCATATCTAAGTGCAATAGGAGCATTGATGTACCTTGCTAGTCATACACGGCCTGACATATCATTTTCTGTTAATTTATTAGCAAGGTTTAGCTCATGCCCTACCCGAAGGCATTGGAATGGAATTAAGCACATATTTTGTTACCTCCAAGGTACAAAGGATAAGGGCTTATTCTTTTCTAACCTATCGAAAGAAGCAATGATTGGTTTTGCAGATGCAGGGTATTTATCTGATCCTCACAATGCTCGATCACAAACTGGATATGTGTTTACACATGGTGGTACTGCCATCTCCTGCGCTCAATGAAGCAAACCATTGTAGCTACTTCTTCCAACCATGCAGAAATTCTAGCAATTCATGAGGCTAGTCGTGAATGTGTGTGGTTAAGATCTCTAATCCAGCATATACAAGAAGATTGTGGTCTATCATCTGAGAGGTTGACTCCAACAGTTTTGTATGAGGACAATGCAGCATGTATTGCACAGCTCTCGGAAGGATACATCAAGGGCGATAGGACAAAACATATCTCACCAAAATTCTTCTTCACTCATGAACTCAGAAAAGTGGCGATATTGATGTTCAACAAGTTCGTTCAAGTGAAAATTTGGCAGATCTATTTACTAAGGCACTTCCAACCGCTACTTTTAAGAGGCTGGTTCGACAAATTGGAATCGTTCTCTCAGAACTTCACTGATATTTTTATGAGGGGAGTTAATGCGCGATGTACTCTTTTTTCCTTAACCATGGTTTTTTCCCACTGGGTTTTTCCTGGTAAAGGTTTTTAATGAGGCAGCATCATCTTATGCGCATTATGAGACATGTTTTATATGTATCCAAGGGGAAGTGTTATGTAATAAGTATTATGCATGGAATAATTATAAGTGGATGTCCAACCTTTTGCATTACCTAACCTTTAACATCCCCTCATGACTTTTCACATTACGTAACTCTAGACTCTCCCATTATTGTGTATATATATATATGTATCCCATGAGGTGAATAATAAAAACAATCTTCTCTCTCATCTTTTCTTCTCAATACTCTATAATCCTCTCAATTTATAACAAATGATGATGATAATAATAATAATAATAATAATAATAATAATAATAATAATAATAATAATAATAATAATGATGATGATGATGATGAAATAATCGTAATTGTAATAATAATAATAATAATAATAATAATAATAATAATAATAATAATAATAATAATTATTATTATTATTATTATTATTATTTTATTATTAGAGAGATAAATTAGAAACTGAATAAAACTGATTATAATTGAGGCTCCGTTTGGTTGGATGTATAACATTTTACATGGAAAATCCAATTGTGAAGCTAATTTTTTGGTTTGGTTCAATCTTAAAAAGTTATGGAAAAGGGGAAGGGAGAGGATGGATAAGAGGAGAGTAAAAGGTTGCTAAAGAGAAGGGATAAAAATGTATTTTCCCTTCTATTCTAAGGAAAATAATTTCCATATATAGCTACTTTAATAGAAAACTTATTTTACACCCTTTTACCAAACAACGGAAGATGAGAGGAAAAGGAAAACTATTTTTCATGAAAAACATTTTACACCATACCAAACGAAGCCTGAATCCAACTAATTTTAACTAAATTGAAAATAAGATGGAGAGAACATAATAAAAATAATAATCGTATCTATATCACTATATGATACTCCCTCCGTCCCACTTACTAATCATATTCATGATGAGTTTTGTTAGATTTGTCTCAATTTATAAATACGTAATATATTCGTCTCAATGTATAAATTCGTAATATAAACTTTTTATATTTTTTACTCATAAGAAATAGAAAATATTATAGGTCAAAGGTACGTCTTGGAGACTGTGAAAAATAAAATGGGAACTATATTTTGGGAGGAAGGGGGTAAAATTTTGAGTCATAACAAATTTTCGATATACAATAAATCGTTATAAACTCGTGAATTCAAGTTTTTAAAAAAAAAAAATCTTTTGGAGTCTTACATTTTCGGGTGTTCTGCATCAAAAGAAAAATCTTAAACTAGATAGGTACAGGCGTGTATAGTAACACTCCAAAAGACGCAAATTCAATTCCTTTAGAACCTCTCATACGCCAATTCGTCACTCATACGCTAATTCCACAGCTCGAATTGCAGGTTGTTGTTTTGTTCTTTAGATGAATTGCTGCGGATTTTGGTGTGGAATTGCGATTTTTAAGATCTACTTCATGTGATTATTCATGCGATTGGTTTTATGCGGTTGTTATTGTTTGTTTCATGAATTCAACTTATTTTTTCTTTTTCTCATATATGTTATTATTTCATGTCTTTAGGGATGGATAATTTACATGTTATAAACTTATGATTCGAATGAATTTCTGGTATAACTTGTTAATTCATGTTTGTTTGTTTCATGGAACTAAATGATAAGAAAATTTCTGTTACAATTTGTAGATACGCATATTTGTGTTCATTTGTTCTTGTTTAATTTCATCAGATCAATTTTTCAAGTGTTGTGGCTGGAAATCAGGGATGAATGACCTGTCATCCCCGAGCCCAGGGCGGCCGCCCTCCTACCCTGGCTCAGGGACGGGCCTGGTTAGTGAAGGCAAGGTGGACCTGGTAGGTTTTTGGGGGATCATACTGAACATCAGGTGGGGCATTCCTAGAACTGAACTTGGGACTTCGTACGCTGAAACGAAGATCGTACTGCTAACCACATGGCTAATGTTGCTCTGCGTCTTTTCTAAAACTCGCCTGTTTACAAATCTACTCATTATGTTTTGAATGAAATTGATGCTATCTGACTATCTGTGCAATGGAATTTTCAATTAATAAGCATGGAACAGTAGAATTGAAGTTGTCCAGTCCATCTACCTATTGTTTGCATCACAATTGTAGATGACAACAATGAGTGATATGTGTTTGATTGAGATGTACAATAGAGTATTATCTGATGGTAGAAGGTGTTGAATATTTGCCTTACACAATCACACTATATCCTATTCTATTGAGTCAGGTCATCGCTTCACCTGGGGTCTGTTTTCTTCCTTGTTCTCCGGATCTTGTTTGCGTGGTTTTTTATATAAAATGACTTGTTTCTTAAATTACTGAGTTGATGGGGCTCGGGATAATGTTTTTTCATTTTGTTTAAGATATATAGGAAGTAGCTTGGGGTGCTTTCTTTCCTATGGATGCTTACTGTTCTATCCATTTTGTTTTGAGCATTAACCTAATTTTTTATGGGTTTAGTTTGGACTTCCTTTTCCATCTCTTTTGGTAGATAGAATAGTCTTTAAAACAGTAGTATTGCATATTGGTGCAGATAAATAGGCTTGTACTGGTTTACATGTGTTGAGGGCCTGAGGTTCTTTGTTGCTGGATGATCAACTCTTTCCTTGATTCTTTTATGTGGGTAATATAGGGATTCGTCGATTTATTTACCTTAAAGAAAGGGGAGGTGGGGATGGGGGAAAACAGTGAGTATGGGTCTAAGAAACAAAGCCAGATATCCTGTGCCCTTCTTATTATTTCCATGGGTGCTTTGTGTAACATAATATAGTTGACATATGTAGCCTAAAGTATTTAGCTGCAGAAAGGATCTTTTCTCCTTTCTATAGGCGCTAGGCAGTAGTAGTAGTAGTAGCCTATTTGAAGGGTTTATTGTAGTGAAAAGTTTTTGCTTTGCATGTTTTCTCCACTTATCTTATCATGTTTGCTGCTCATCATACGCGCGAAAGTCTTGTTTTCTCTCATTAGCTCAAGTTCATCTTGCAAGCTGCAGATTTCGGAGCTCATATGGTGCATATTTTTTATGTCATATAATCAGGTTAATCTGATAATGATAAAATTAATGTGTAGCTTTATAAGAAATGGTGGAATCAAAGCCGAAGAACTTAGGAACAGCAGTAGACTTGAACAGCAACCATAATGCTTTGAAGAACTCTTTAAATGTGGTTGATCCAGATGTGCTTGGAGAGGATAGTTGGATTGTGGTTAAGAAGCAGAAAGTCAATGTTCTGATTCCTCGTCTTCCCACTAGTGAACAGTCTTTAGTACCTGATCTTAATCAAGGCCAGCTGCCTGGAAATATATGTAGCAATATGACTGAGTTACCACAAGAGAAGCTTCCAAAGGCACTTCTTGCTGAAAGAATTGATAGGTCTCAATCTAGTCCAAAAGTCTATCCCCCTGCTGATAATGCAGTTGTAACCACCAAGCTACGGAAGGCAGATTTAAGAAGACAAACTAGTAAAGATCAAATAGGTGCTTTAAGAGCCTTTTCCGGAAAGACAAAAAGACTTCCGAAATCCCATAAAACATCTCCGAAGCTTGTAAGGCCTTGCATGCAACCTGGACTATGTGGAGTCATGTCCATTTCGAGCATAAATTTCAATAGAAAGATGCGGGCTTTAAATCTGGAAAGGAACATATTGAGTGCTGGTGGATTGGGCAGTTGGCTTTCATCTCTTGGACTGGAGCAATTTGAGGGGATTTTTCGAGCAAGAAATATGAATAAGTTTCACTTGGCAGATCTGTCTATGAAGAAGCTCAAGGATATGGGTGCTTATGCTGTTGGTCCAAGAAGAAAGTTGATTCATGCTATCGGGAGTGGCTGTCAGCCTTGTTAAGAATCTTCGGGATCGATGTAGATAATGAGTCGATTTCTCTGTCCTCTATGTGTTTATTGTTAATGTTCCTAATTCCTGGCGCTATATTGTGGTTGCCTAAATATTATACATGCAGGCTGCAGCTGATGTATCCTATTGAGTTAAACCAGTATGGAGTTAAGCAAGTCTAATCAGGATGAAGCCTCGAAGAATCTACAGAAACTAGTTTTGCATCTAACCCCATATTCCAGCAACATTAGATGCTGTGCTCCCCAAGAAACAAGATGTATCACCGCTATGTCAGTTTTGCATAAACTGATTGTACTGCTTTAAAAACCGAAAAAAATATTTTGTTGTGAATATTGTCCATGGTGTAAAATTGGTTAACACTAGTTTAGACGAGGTGTAAAATAAACTGTACATTACATGGGCTAAGTAATAAACGATACAAATTTACTGCTGTTACAAGAAGAAGACTCGATATCTGAATTCCGAATAGAAATATTGGTGGTCCCTAATGTAAATGAAATGATCGAAATTTCCATATACTTAATATTTCAAAATTTAAATTCTAGCCTTTCTCTTATAAGAACTTTTTATTTGAAAGCACCATTTAAAGTTACCATCTTGTAAGGAAGTATCTTTCATCTCCTTTATCCGGATCACCTTCCCTCTGTTCTCATCTTATGCATATCATATTGTCTGTGGTACCTGGGTTAATATGGGTATTTTTTGTTGTGAAACTATTGGGTCAAACCGTCTGACCCAATAAGTTCCGTCGAACGGTAACTGTTTTTTCACTACAGTCCTTAGTTTAGCTAGAACATGCGCTTCATTGACAACCGCCTTCTCCACCTTCTCAATTGTTGTCATGTCCCTTCTTATTCTGAACCCTCCAAGGCGGCAGCGGCAACAACGACGACAACGACAACAAGGTGATCTCATTATCATCACGATCAACATTATAATCATCTTGTGGTAAAAGCAGTTGTTGGTAGGAGGTGATTAGGTGCTCTACTATCGTTTGAGTTGTTTTGCAGTTTGAGTTTTGCAGCTAAATGAAGAGTATCACCATGTGAGTTTGTCCCACATATAAGTTTTTTAGGAAAGATTATTTCTAAAGCTTTCTTGATGAAATCAAGTTGACCATGTTTGGCAGCAACATGGATGATGTTATTTCCATGACTGGTTAATCCAAGAAGGATGCAGCTGCTTCTACATATTTGATTTGTGCTTTACAAGTTTGTTGATTTTTTGATGTTTTCAGTTGATTATTGTATTCTTTCAGTTGGTGTGTAAATTCTTTCTGCTTGTGTTGTTTTTCTTTCATTTGGTCTTCTGTGTTATTTCAGTTGGTGTATAAATTCTTTCAGCTTGTGTTGTTTTTCTTTCATTTGGTCTTCTGTGTTCTTCAGTTGGTGTGTAAATTCTTTCAGCTTGTGTTGTTTTTCTTTCATTTGGCCTTCTGAACAAAAATTGAAAACAACTGATTTTTTTTTGAAACCAACTGAAAAAAAATTGAAACCAACTGAAAGTCGTCCGACCAAATATTATGGTCGGACGTGTCTGACCCAATACCTTCTCTTTTTGTTTGATTTGTCTGATCTTTGCTAGAGGTTGTGAAAAGAATTTGTGCCAAATAATGTGGATGTCATCCTCAATCTAGGCTCACTTTCCATTTTAATTGACATGATTGTAAATCATTTCTAAAGAAGTGATTAAGTTGGGACTTAGGATGTGTTCTCTTCAATTTGAAAAATTAAGTTTCAGGTCCAATAAGTTTAGATAAGTTCAGATACGTTACAATTAGATCCAATCAGGGCAATAAGTTTCAATCAGGTCTTAAGGTTCAATAAGTTCCAATCAGGTACAATAAGTTCCAATCAGGTCTAATAAAGTCCAATAAGTTCTAATCAGGTGCGACAAGTTTCAATCAGGTCCAATAATGTCCAAATAGTCAATGTTTAATAAACATTTGTACTATTGTCCATTATTTTATTATTCGTACCACTATTAGCTAATTATGCTATTATTAGAATTTTAATTAAAGTACCACAATAATTATATAGTATTATACTTGTATTATTGTCCATTATTTTATTAAATATTTGTATCATTGTTTATTATTTTATTATTCATATCACTATTAGCTGATTATGTTATTATTAGAATTTTTTTATTAAAGTGCCACAATGTATAGTATTATACTTGTATTATTGTCTATTATTTGATTATTCATATTACTATTAGCTGATTATATTATTATTAAAAAATATTATAATCATTTTCAAATAAGGTTAACAATAATAATCAATATAATTACAATATTTTGCAATTCGTATTTAAATAACTAGAGATAACATGTTTTCGTTACTAATAACAATGAAAGATAGAAGTGTTATCAATTGATTGCTTCATTATCATCACCGGAGTATCTTTCTTCATCGGAGTATATTTCTTCATCTTCTACATCATCCTCTTCAATCAATACATTTTCTTCACCAACATCCAACCATATTTCATCTGCAATTTTTGCCCAAGTAATCTCCATATTCTTTGTTCTCGTCTTGTCAGTCAAATTTAAATCAGCTCTTGGTTCCATGGTTTCAACTACTTTAGTCATAAATTTTTCATATGTGTCAATTTCTCACTTGTTAGCAATAAATGTTAATCAACTTTTGATTTTCTACCAGTGCTTTATGAAATCAAAACAATACTATTAGATATATTAGTGGTGAAAGTTATGTATAGGCAAATATATAAATAGTAAATTTTTTTTGTTAAATTATTATCATAAGACATAATTAATAATATTTTTTTAAAAGGACGAATTTTGATAATTTTTACTTCATAATAAATTTTGAGGGATAGTATTTACGTTAGGGGTAATATTTATGTCATTACTCGTCAATTTTTTTGTCTAATAAGGTCAAATAAGTTTCAATCAGGTCCAATAAGGTCTAATAAGTTTCAGTCAGGTCCAATAAGGTTTAATAAGTTTCAGTCAGGTCCAATAAGGTCTAATAAGTTTCAATCAGGGCCAATAAGGTATAAAAACAGGTCCAATAAGTTCTAATCAGGTTCAATCAGGTCCAATAAGTTCCAATCAGTTTCAATCAGGTCCAATAAGTTGCATCAGGTCCAATCAGGTTTAATAAGTTCCAATCAGTTCAATTCAGGTTCAATAAGTTTTATTTATTTCAGATAAATTCAATAAGTTGAAGAGAACGCACCCTTAAATGAAGTTGGCAGCCATTGGAGGAGAATGCAGTAGTCAGGGTGACGATCTGGAAAAGTATAAGAATTTGGGGTTTAAGTGGATTGGACTTTGCCAAATTCAAATATAGTACAAAGTTTTTTGGACTTGAGAAATTGAGTCTAAGTCCGATCTAAATATTTTTTTGTGTCCATTCAAGTCTAATCCGATAATTTTTTCTTGAGTTAAAATCCAGTCTAGTCCAATTCGATTATTATATTATTTTCTTCCCCGATATAGATTTAATTGTTCATAAATTTTTCTCATAATTGAATTTGAAAAATTAAGCTCATTATATCCATTGCATAAAATAAGTTACATACACATTTTATATTGTATACTCCATAATAAATATTACATATATATAGATCATATTATATATATATATTAAATATTAAATATATATTATATATAAAAATATTTTTGGATTGGAGTTGATTTATTGGACTACAAAAGGGTGAGCCCAATTCCAGACCGAAAATATTTGAACTCGAATGAGTCCAAGTCCAAAAAAATTTCACTCTAGTCCAATCCGACAAGTTTGGAATGGACTGGATTGGACTTTTGATTTTTTGCAGTTCGCTTATACCCCTAATAAGAATTAGGGGTGTAATTGGATTGGACTTTGTCAAATCTAAATTCAGTCCAAAATTTTTCGGACTCGAGAAATTGAGTTCAAATCCGATTCAAACTTTTTCTGGGTCCAATCCGGTCCAACTTTTTTTTTCTGTATTTCGAATCCAATGCAGTCCAGTTCGATTATCATATAATATATTAATTATTTTTCTTGATATAGGTTCATAATGTTTTCTGATGATTGAATCATTGAAATTTGAAAAATTGGATTCATTACATCCATTTCATAAAGTAAGTTACTTACCTATTTAAATTCTAATAAAATGCAAATTGCAAAATACAAATGGCGCCAAAATGGTTAAAGTAATTTTGCCTTTTCACTTTGTAGTTTTGGAGGGTAAGTGAAAAGTTTGACATTAGGTAGAAGATTTAGAGCGCAAATGTTAAAAAGTCTAAAATTTTAAGAAAAAGGTATATACATATATATGTATGTATACATATATACATATACGTATGTATACTATATACTTATATCGGACTGGATTGGACTTATTGAACTCCAAAAAGGTGAATCCAAATCCACTCCGAGAATATTTGGACTTGAAAAATTGAGTCCGAGTCTAGTCCGAATATTTTTTAATCCACTATAGTCCAATAAGCTTTGACCGGATTGGATTGGACTCTGGACTTTTTTACGATCCACTTACCCCCTAGTAAGAATTCGTCGCGGGAGATTTTTTTTTTTTTTTTTGAAGAAAAGCGAAATATTATATTAACTTAAACCTGGATCATAAGATCCTGCTAATTGTTCATTATAAAGGAGCCATCTATGCATCTCTAACAAAAACCAGTACAAATCAAGGTATACCAGGTTTCAAAAGCATCAGAAAAAAAAAGCTAAACATAGCATACATAATAAAATCAGTCCACATGGATGATATTTTTTCCTTAAGCATTATTGAGATCCTTGCTGTAAGCTTCAGTGAGCCATGTAGGAATTCCAACATAAGCAACACGCGATTCCTCCATACATCTTCCATTAATAGTCAAATGGTCAGCCACCACATTTACTGCTCTTCGAACATTGAGAACAATAATGTGTCAGATAGTAGTTGTAATAGTAATAGTAATTGTAATTGTAATATTAGTAATAATAATGGCAATAGTAATTGTTTCTGTCTAGAAATTAAGGTTAATGATCTGTGCTGAGCAAGTCTTTTGGTTCGAGCAGAGCTGGTTATCTGTTCACCGCAAACCTGCAAAACACGCAAAACTACCCCGGGGGTTGTTCCGAGATCGCCCCTCCGACGCTCAAGTCAGTTGATGATTAAGGTAGAGAGAGAGTCTAGACTGAGAAACTCAGGTTAATTAGGTGAGAATTCAATACCTTTGCATTGATGTGAGAAGAGGTATTTATAGTGGTGAGAACCCCTAGGAAATGGTGTGCTGGATGGGGCAACTCACCTAGGGATTGGAGATACCTTTTCAAGAATGATTTCTGTGGGACCCTTGAATCTCCCAATGCTTGCTAGCCATGCTGTAGCGGGTGGGACCCACGAAGCTCAGGTGGCGGTGCCACATGGCATAGGACGACTGGGGGACTTTAATGGGCCCAAACATTTAGCCCCACGCCAGGAAGGGGCAGAAGGGCCGTCCAACCGGGTGAAGCCCGTTCGTGTCGTAATTTTTCTTCCCTCGATTTTGCGACCGACCTCCATAGGGGAAAGCTGATAGGAGACCGGGTCAGGCAAGCGCCGACCGGGTCCATGATGTCAACAGGGCCAGCCTGCAATTATATAGACCGACCAGGGGCCCTGGCGATACCGGGTCGAGAGTCCTTGAAGGGGAGCCTCCTTGATACCTGGTCGGGCGTCCATGAAGAGGTACCTGGTCGGACGAGGACTGACCAGGTGCCTTTAGCCCCAAGTTTAGACCATGTGAAGGGGAATCTGCTCGATTGATAGGTTGAGCCTCGAACTGACCGACCAGGGCCCTTGGAGAGGGGACCAGCTCAGCTGAGGGGCTAAAAAGCCCCTAGATTGACCGACCGGGTCTTTAAGGAGGAGACGAGCTCGGCTGAGGGGCTAAAGTGCCCCTGGATTGACCGACCAGGTCTTTGGAGTAGAGACCCGCTCGGCTGGAGGGCTAAAGTGCCCCTAAATTGACCGACCAGGTTCTTGAAGAGGAGACCAGCTCGGCTGAGGGGCCAAAGATCCCCTAGATTGACCGACCAGGTCTTTGGAGTAGAGACCCGCACGACTGGAGGGCTAAAGAGCCCCTAAATTGACCGACCAGGTTCTTGAAGAGGAGACCAGCTCGGCTGAGGGGCCAAAGTGCCCTTAGACTGACCGACCAGGTCCTTGAAGAGGAGACCAGCTCGGCTGAGGGGCTAAAAAGCCCCTAGACTGACCGAGCAGGTTCCATATATTTCTGCTTGGTTGCTTACGCAAAGGGTTTGCAGAGACCTGGTCGGCTAGGGGACAAGGAAACTCCATATCGTCCGACCAGGTGCTGGAATGGCGGGAGCAGCTCGGACGGGGGCTAACGATCCTTGGAGAAGCCGACTAGGCGTTCCCTAGCACTTAGTTGATTTAACTAAGTGAAGGGAACTTGCAGAGACTTGGTCGGACAATGGGTATGGGAGCCCCAAGTTGACCGACCAGGTTCCGGATTGCCGGGCGCAGCTCGGACAGGGGCTAACAAGCCCTGGAGAGGCCGACCAGGTGTTCCCTTGCACTTAGTTAATTTGACTAAGTGAGGGGGACTTGCAGAGACCTGGTCGGACAATGGGTATGGGAGCCCCAAGTTGACCGACCGGGTTCCGGATTGCCGGGCGCAGCTCGGACAGGGGCTAACAAGCCCTGGAGAGGCCGACCAGGTGTTCCCTTGTACTTAGTTAATTTGACTAAGTGAGGGGGACTTGCAGAGACCTGGTCGGACAATGGGTATGGGAGCCCCAAGTTGACCGACCGGGTTCTGGATTGACGGGAGCAGCTCGGACAAGGGCTAACAAGTCCTGGAGAGGCCGACCAGGTGTTCCCTTGCACTTAGTTAATTTGACTAAGTGAGGGGGACTTGCAGAGACTTGGTCGGACAATGGGTATGGGAGCCCCAAGTTGACCGACCGGGTTCTGGATTGACGAGCGCAGCTCGGACAGGGGCTAACAAGCCCTGGAGAGGCCGACCAGGTGTTCCCTAGCACTTAGCGAATTTTGACTAAGTGAAGGGGATTTGGAGACTCTCATCTTGTCCGACCGGCATCCTTGAGGAGACTGCTGTTATGACCGAGCGGGTGACATTGAGTTGGGAATCAGTAGTTAGCCACATGGCATTTCTCAGCTGGGTGGTTGAGCTGGACGAAGCCTTCCAAAAAATGCGACGTTTCATCTTCCATAGGCTGCCTTTTCCAGGGGGAAACGGTGCCATCTGGAAGCATTTAATAGGCTCATGAAGGGACGCGTCCCAAGGTACGCCTATATATATGTACGGAGAGGAGAGAGAAATCATTTGTGTAATCCTTGAAAAATTTCCAAACTTTCTCTCTCTAAAATCTCTCCCTTCTCTCTAACTTTTCAAGCAGATTCTTCGGTTCAACCGTCCGACCAGGTACGCTCTTGCTTCTTTAGCTTTTTCGCTTTTTTCTTTTAATAACCTCGGCCGACTCCCTTGTCTATACAATAATGGGAGAATCGTCCGAGTCGGTGACACCTCCGACCTCACCTCCACATAATCTGTCCGAGGAGGTGAGGAGGATGTGAATAACGTTGGTGTCAACCCTAATAAGTTGTCCTAACCCCTCGACCGTTCCCGACACGGTTATGCTCCCGAGCCCCTCATCGTCAGTAGAGGTAGAGGCCGAGGGCGCTGTTCCCTTCCCCTGGGAAGTGTCCCTGGCCTTTTCTTCCAAAGCTAGCTACTTAGACAAATACCTTGCTGATGGTGTAGTGAGGATAACCATATCTGATGGTGAAGGAGAGACGTCTACTTCAAGCCGACCGGAGTTTCTGGACTTGGATCCAAAAGGGGGCCCCGGGTCGAAGTTTCCCTTGTCCTCGCTCATGAAAGCCTTTCTCGATGATCCGAGGGGGCGAGCCACTAGATTTCCAATAAGGGATCCTTTCATGCTGGTCCGACCGGAGGCTTTTAACACTGTTCTGACTCCTCCCCCGGGTTGCACTGCGGTGTATTACAAGTCAATGGAGATGGGGCTCCGCTTTCCCTTGACTCCGTTCGTGAAGGACCTTCTCGACGCCTACAATCTGACTATTAGTCAGATTTCGCCGAACTCCTGGGGAGGAATCATAGCTGTCCAGACAATCTGCGCTATGCTTAGCGTCCGACCCACCATCACTCTCTAGCGCAACATGTTCAAGCTAGTTGATATGATGGTGGGGGGAGAATGGTCCGGGCTGGTGGTACTTCCAAGCCCGACAAGGATGTAAGGCAGTGCTCGACCTGCCTACCTCCCAGAAGGGATTCCGGAGGGAATTTGCCTTTGTATTTTTTGGAGGAGACTGGGGGATCCCAACAGTCCGACCAGAGATTGAGCCCAACCATGAGCTGAACTTCAGGGTCCCTGAAATGTCTGAGGAAGAGGCGGTTGCTGCCATCTATATGCAGACCGAGGCTCAAATAGTCCAAGGGGGAGAAGTTTATGTGGCTAGCAACTGGTTGCCGAGCTGCCGCCTTTTCAAAAATGAACATCTGTTGTCGGCGGTCGGGTTGAGCCGGACATTCCCCAAGGGTAATCGGCCGAGGGGGTTGTTTTATTTGCTTTAATGCTCTTTTTGCATTATTTAACTTAGTTTTCTCTGCATCTTCCTCTTTAGCCTATCTTTTGGAGTCCGACCCCGAAATGGCTGAAAAACTAAATTATGCTGCGATGAGGGCGGCTCAGCTCAAGGCCGAGCTGAAGGCGAAAAAGCTTGGCACCCCTCCTCCTCCTAAGGTACATTCTCTGCAATTTTGCACTATCTCGAGCTTTTTGGTTCCGACTGACCTTGTTGTTGTGCAGGATCCTTCGAAGCCCAAAGCCTCGAAAAAGAGAAAAGAGCGGGCTCCCGAGAAGGTTGCCCAGACTGAAAAGGCTTTGGCCAAGGCCCAGGCTGAAAAGGCGAAGAAGGCGAAATCGGTCGAGGTTAACAGTCCCCGACCAGAGGGACAAGTCGAGTAGCGGGAGGACACTCGGATCTCTCTGCACTCGGATGATTTTCGCCCTGTTCCGAGTCCTGAATACACCCCTTCCACTCTTCGTCGGGGGCCGACCGACGATCCTGAGGAGTTGGCCTTGGCCTTGGCGAAGTCTTTTGCCGAGCTCGATATTCACGGGCTCGACACTCGTTGGTCCAATGCGATCGACAGCTTGTACTGCCCTGCCGACCAAGAGCATATCAATGCCACCAGCGGTCATCGGGAGTCTGACGATCTGTTTAGGTGCTGGGTTGAGGTATGTATCTTGCCAGTTATTCTTGCCTTAGTTTTTACACTGGTCTCTGAATGTGTTTCTGTTTCAGTTTTCTGCCCGATGGGCGAATGTGGCCAAGAACCGGGTCCATTTGTCCGAGGAGGTGGCGGACTTGCAGGCCAAGAGCAAGACGCACTTTAACGAAGTTTTTGCGGCCAAGGAGGGCAAACGAATTGCCGAGGCCAACTTGGCCAACGCCGAGCACTGCATCAAACGGGATCAAGAGGACTTCCAGAAGGAGAGGGATGGATGGGCGAAGACCAAGGGCGAGCTGATCAAGGCTAGGGAGGATGCCGAGCTGGCAAAGCTGGATGCTGAAAAGGGGACGGCTGAGGTGCTTAGTAAGGTTGCCGAGCTGAACGCTAAAGTGGCCGAGCTTGAGGCACGTCCCTCTACTGAGGACGAATGGTTCGCAGCCTGGAGGGAATCCAAGGCTTGTGAAGATTTCGTCAATGGGGTTGGCTCGACCGCCCAGAAGATGGGGGTGGACGATGGCCTCAAGCGAATGAAGGCAGCCCTGGCCAGGTCTTATCCATCTTTCTCCTGGGCCGAGGCGATGGCAAGCTACAAGGCATTGCTGGAAGAAGAAGATCGGGCTCTTCTCTCCGAGCTAAACATCGCCCTTACTGATGATGATGATGAGGAAGTTGCCGAGGAGGTTGCTGGGGAGGATCAGCAGCTCGAGGTGGCAAGGTCCGATGAGCGGACCGGGAGCACCAACGAGCAAGCCAACCCCCAGTTGCTTAGGCTTGTACTTTTTATTTCGCTTAGCTGGCCTTGGTAGTACCAGGCTTTAGGATGTAACTCTTGTTTGACTTGAATGAATATGACTTTCTTCCATATTATCCGAGCACCTTTATGTTTGTCAATTACAATTATTTTTCTTAATGTTTCTGCTCTAGGAGCGGTTGTTTTCCGGACTGGTCAAGTCATGCTTTGGCAGAGTTGATCGAAATTGACTTAAATAAAACCGAAACAGAACTGACTGGTTAAGTCTTTACATATCCGACCTGTAATGGTCCGAGCGAGTACATGCCATACTTGGCCAATTTACATCATATATATGCCCCAATTGAAATTGACGAACATTAGACATAGAACTTCTTGAGATTGTCCAAATTCCATGGCCGAGCGAGTGGAATGCCTTCAGGGTTCTCCAGTTGGAACGTGCCAGGCTTGATTACTTTGGTGACTTTGTAAGGACCATCCCAGTTAGCCCCCAGCTTGCCTTTGAGGTGTGAGAGCCCTGTTGTGTCGACCTTCCTGACCACCCAATCTCCGAGCTGGATTGGCCTTACTTTCACTCGACGATTGAATTGCCAAGTCATTCTCTGTTTGTAGCGGATCGACCTCAGTAAGGCATTGCCCCTTGTTTCTGGTAGTAGGTCGAGGTTAACAGGCTTCTCTTCTTCGTTTTGCTCGAAGTCATAGAAGGTGATTCGAGGTGATGGGATGCCAACCTCTACTGGTAGGACCGCTTCACTACCATATACCAAACCGAACGGGGAGTGCCCATTTGCTTCCTTAGTAGTTGTTCGAGCAGACCAGAGGACACCAGGTAGGTCGTCTACCCAAGCTCCTTTTGCTGCATCCAAGGATTTTTTGATTCCTTTGAGCACTATTTTGTTAGCAGCTTCAACTTGACCATTGGTTTGTGGTCGGGACACTGCTGAGAACCTAGTCTGTATGCCGAAATGAGCACAGTACTCCTGAGTTGGTCCGCTATTGAATTGCCGACCATTATCTGAGACTAAGGCTCGGGGTACCCCAAACCTTGTGATTATGTTTCTCCAGATGAAGGCTTGCACTTGCTTATCAGTGATGGAGGCGAGTGGCTCGGCTTCTGTCCACTTGGTGAAATAGTCTATTGCCACTATCAAGAACTTGCGCTGACCTGAGGCTGGAGGGAAGGGACCGAGGAGGTCCATGCCCCATTTGTCAAATGGTAGAACTGCTTGGATGGAGGTGAGGGGGGTGGCTGGAGCTCTAGGAATATCCGAGTGGATTTGGCAAGAAGGGCACCTTTTCACCAGTTCTTGTGCATCTACTTTGAGAGTAGGCTAGTAGTATCCTGCCCTTAGAGCCTTCCCAGCTATAGTTCTCCCTCCTTGATGGCTGCCACACGCCCCCTGATGTATCTCCCTTAGGATGTAGTTTCCCTCTTTGGGGGTTACGCATTTTAGAAGTGGGTGCGTGTATGATTTCTTATAGAGCTGCTCATTATGCCATAAAAACCAACCTGCTCGGTGCTTGATCCTCTCGGCTTCCTTAACCTCTGCTGGGAGGGTCCCATCTGTAACAGGCTTATTTTTAAAAGCGTTTATTAAATGCTAAATTATATTTAGTAAGTTAATTATGGTTTTGATATTCATATTTTATTTAGGTTGGAGTACTATTTTTATTTGTCGTGTTTGTAATATATTCATATATTTAATTTTTGTGAAGTTATTATTATTAATTTAAAATTTTGTTGGGTGGTGTTTGCCCAAACTACAAACATTAAAAGTTGTGATTTATCGATTTGGGTTGGTATCCTTTCCTCTTTGTTCTTTTGTCGGTTTAATTAGGAAATCAAATACTAATATTCCTAACCTTATTCTTCTGATGTCACGACATTTCTAGACAAAACCCCAACCCAACCCCCGTGAAAAATCCTGAAAACCCCAAACCCCTTAATCTCTCTCTCGCCCCTGCTCTCTGTCTCGCCGGAGCTCCATCCTCGTGCCTCGCCGACGTTTTTCGACGGCTGTCGGAGACCGGCGCTGCACTTCGCAGCCCCTGTTCATCTCTCCCGTGTGTTGTGTTGTTGTTCGTGGTTGTTGTAGCCCTCTTTTCTCTCCCCTGTTTCAGTTCGCCGGAATTCCCCCACCCCCTTGCTGCTCGCCGTAGCCTCGTCGCCTGCCTCGCTACAGTTCTCTGCTTTTTCTCTCTCTTCTCTGTTCTCTGCAGCGCGAGGTGGTTGTGGTGTTGCGGTGTTGTTGCTGCTGCCACCGCGTGTGTCGCAGCAGGTGTCGTGGCTCGACGCCACTTTTCTCTCTCCTCTGGCGCTCGTCGGTGCCCGTCGTTGTGCAGAAGCTTCGAAACCCCCTTAGCCATGTGTTCGTGGCTGTGGTTGTGGTTGTGTTCTTCGCTGCTCTTGTGAGCAGAGATACACCCGCACCTCTTTGTTTTCCTTTCGAAATTATGATTAAGCACAAATTTATTTACCCTTGTTAGTTTGTTTAAGTTGAACCTAAATCAGATTTTAGTGAGTTAACCTAGAATTAGATTCTTGTTTCATTTCAAGATTGATTATGATTAGCCAATTGTTTATGGAATTATGATGTTAATTGGATTGTGTTATTTTCATATTGGTGTATAATAGTTTCAAAGGAAGTTTCGATAAGTATTCATACATATTTCATATCTAGTTTAATAAGAGTGATTATTGGTTTTTGATCATTATGGCTGTTAAAGTACTATTGGATGGTCGTTGTCTATTTGCTGTTTGTTGTTGTTGTGGCAGTGTGTTGTTGTCGTTGTGTCAATGCGGCGTTGTTTTTCTTGATTGAGTGAGTGGTCTATGTTGAGTTATGAAGTTAAATTGTGAATGTAAGAATAAAGATTAGTTAATATATGATGTAGAAAGGTTCTAGTTTATATGATGCTATGATTAGGCTCCTAAGAGTGAATCACTATGAGTTTTCAATTGATTTATCTTAGTTATTATAGTTCAGTAAAATTATTTATGTTCAAGAAGACTTAATCGAATTAGTGTTGTTATGTAAAATGGAGCGGAAATGTTTGTTAACTATTACTATTGTTGTTTGATGAATTACAATGGAGTTTACTACAAGTAGTTAATAGTTCATAAAGTATGTTGTCGAGTTTTCATCTGGGAATAGAATTAAGTTAAGGTAGTGATGGCACAAATTATTATTAGACTAATATAGTGAAGTTAGAACATACGCTTCTTTCCTTGCGTAATACTATGTGAGTAAAATCATATAGTCTCGTAATCAAACTTTGTGTAGTTTAATATTGTAATTCTGACTAGAGTGGTTTCCTGGTTAAGTAAGGTTCTTAGAAGATATTCAATTGAACAAAAGTATCTACTAAGATGTATTAATGGATTACAGAATTAGTATCTAAAAGAGCATAGATTATGATTGGAATTGTTCTGTAAATTGAGTATCAGATGAATTAGGCTTTAAAAATGGATTGACTTAATCAGTAATCTAGCTCGTATGAAGTCGGAGAACGGATTAACTAATTAGTATTACTAACATGAAGACAGTTGGAGTTAGTTTACCTTACAATGGTTAGATTATGGAGGTTGTGGTTATAAAAGGGATGTCAATATAAAATATGTATTGGGATTAATATAATAGGTTATATATCAATTGTTTATAATTCAAAAAAGGAGGATAGTATCTCAGATTACTTAAGTGTGTATAAGTTCGTAGATTACCTCCACGTAGCCTGGTCATATGGTCGTGTAATCCAACTAGAGTGGGGAAGATTGCTTTATATGGTTATGAGTATGTTCTGTAGATTGATTTTGTTATTGAATCTGTTATTTGGAATTCAACAAATGCTATAGTATGAAACATATCCAATTGTTTTCATCAATCAACTTTGGATTAATGAACCTTAAGAGTGATGTTTAAGTTAACTCTCCTTAGTTAATTCTAAGAGAGAGACTTATTGTACTTGTTAGTGTATTTGATGACAATTGTTATCGCTAGTGAGATAAATATCGATTGATAACCATGAAGTATAAAAGAGTACGGACTATTATAAACGAGAATATGAGTTATGCATTTGTGAATTAGTATTTAGTAACCCTCGTGTATAAATTGTTATGGTTTATAAGTTCTATGATTGGAATTGAGTTGAACCTAGTTGCATAACTACAGTGACCTTGAAATTCATAAGAAAGCACGATAGCATGTGATTATAGTTTTCTAGAGTGAAGTCTTCTAGTGTGGTTGATTATGCAACAATCGTTTATAATTAATAAAGCTAGCGGATGAGTTCCGAGAATGATTGGTTGTGTTATGAATGATCATCGAAAGGAATTTGAAAGGGGAAAGTAGCCTCGTCTGAGTCGACGGATGAGGTGACATGAACAGTACCCCATGGACTGTGAACCTTGGGGGCCCCACAGGGAAACATGCCCATTGCTCTGTGGGGCGATAATCGGGCGTTATATCAGGTAATGTGAAACCTGTGGATGGCTGATGAAATCAGCGGAAAAATGTACTCCGGACTAGTCGCGGTTATTGGCCAAAAGTAAAGCGAATGGTTGGGTGACGACCCCCACTGTCGGAGTGTAAGCTTTGTCTCCTCCGCCGCGTTCTCTTTCCCCCTGGTTAAAAGAAAGTTATCTCAAGTTGTGAAAGTTATATCGATAATAGATTCCTGATAAGGGATCATATCGTGGTAAGTTGTTTCGATAATGAATTCCCGATAAGGAATCATATCAGGTAAGTAATGAATGTTTATTCAGTATATGAGTATGAATATAGATATTGGTTTCCTGATAAGGAGGCATATCTTGGTAAGTGATATTAATGTTGGATTCCCGATAAGGAATCGTATCTGGTTATGTGGATTCCCGATAAGGAATCGTCATAGTGAAAGATGTTATGATATTTATTGTATGATAAGAGGGTGTTTATAAAGTATAAGAAAGTGATTAATAGAGTATGAAAGCATAAGTTGGGATTTCTGATAAGAAATCAATTAAAGGAATTAAAGTATATTACTTATATCAAAGTTGGTGACCTCATATTCCTACTATGGAATCGTGGTAAGTTAAAAGGTTGATCAAATGAGAATATATGAAATGTATCATTGTTGGGAGTCACCTTATGGTGTTTGTTACTATGTGATTAGTGATGTATTATGAAACGAGGAATTGGATAGAAATATAATATGTATGTTCAACAAGATTATTGCTGTTAAGCATGCTATGATGAATGTGATTGTTGAACTTATGTTGACTGCTGAGTCGTTTTTAAGTAAAAGCTACCAAAGCATGTGTTACTCTTATTTACGGGTTTAGTACTCAGCTTTGCTGATGTGTGTACGTTGTTTTGTCATTTTTGTGGCCTGTCACTTGGTGGGTGGCAGTATCTTATATGTTTCAGGTTGAAGCCGTGAGTTATTCTTGTGCAAGCTGAAGCGGATACGAGATGTTGCAGTATTATATTTGTTATTGAAGTGAGGACGCTCCACTTGTAATAGTTAAATCGTTTATTTTCTATAATTTATTTCTTCATTTAAGAATCGTTAGCTAGTGCTCCTGATTCTCTGTTGGTTGTTGCTCCGCGAAAGCGTTGAGGTTGTTGAGCTTTGGGATTTGGAAATATCTTATAAATTGAATTTGCAAACAGGGTTAAATCATTTTTCGCTTTAGCGTTGTCCTATTTCCAAAAGAAATTCTGCCGGATTTTCTGTAGATATTTATGGGAATAAAGTTTGAGAATCAGAGCGTAGTTGCAATAGTTAAATAATTTGAATAGAGTTGGGAAGTGAGTTCCACACTCTTCGATGTAGTTTGGTGAGTGTGATGGTAATAGTTCGGGTTATCTCGACCAGAGTCTCTTTCGCTGTGCTTAATCCTCTATAAGCTGGTCGGGGAAATCCGGGCTGTTACACCATCTCTCAAATATCTGACCACTTCGTCCATCCAGGTGGATGTCCGATCCAGGGCCAGCTGCTCCTTAGCGTTTATGCTGGGCTGGTGAAGTACCTCCCACATTATAGTCCGAGGAGTCGACCCTTCTGTTGAGCTGGCCATGCGAGCTAGGGCGTCGGCTTGCTGGTTTTCCGACCTTGGTATATGGCTGATGTGGAAATGCGAGAGCTTTTTGACGAATTCCTGGGTTTTGGCCAAGTACATCCTCATGTTGTCTTCTTTGGCCTCGTACTCTCCTGAGACCTGACCCACTATGAGTTGGGAATCCGATCGGGCCTCAATGGCCGTTGCCCCTGCTAGAATGCAGAGCTGAAGCCCCAGGATGAGAGCCTCATATTCTGCTTCGTTGTTAGACCCCAGGAACTCGAACTTGATGGCATACTCCATCTTTTCTCCGACCGGGGGCTTGAGCACTAGCCCTGCTCCGCACCCCGACTTGGTGGAGGAACCATCTACGAACAGTTCCCACTCCTCTTTTTGGCCGACCGGGGGCCGAGTAGTGCACTCCGTTATGAAGTCAGCCAAGGCCTGGGCTTTTATGGCGCTCCTGGGCTCGTATTCCAAACCGAAGTCAGCCAGTTGGTCGGCCCAATCTGTCATCCGACTGGAGTGGTTTCTGCTTTCAATTACCTTGCGAAGGGGTTGTCCGGTGAGGACTTTGATCTAGTGGGCCTAAAAGTAGGGCTTCAGTTTTCGACTAGCCATGACGAGGGCGAAGACCATTTTCTCCACCTCGCTGTATTTTGCTTCTGCCCCTCGGAAGACATGGCTAATGAAGTAGACCGGGTGTTGTGCCCCTTCCCTTTCGGCCACCAGCACGACACTTAGGGCGTATTCTGATACTGCCAAGTAAATGAACACTGTTTCCCCCGGCAAGGGGGACATGAGCTTCGGAAGCGTTGAAAGATAATGTTTGAGGGATGTGAAGGCCTGCTCAGCCTCCTCATCCCATGTGAATTCTTTTCTCTTGAGGGCCTTGAAAAAGAACAGGGTCTTATCAGCCGACCGGGATAAGAATCGTCCGAGTGCGACTACGCAACCACTGAGACGCTGCACTTCTCTGACATTCCGAGGGGATTTCATCTCGAGCACTGCCTTATCTCAGGTGGCTTCAATGCCTCTCATCAACTAGAAATCTGAGGCACTTGCCTCCCTTTACCCCGAAGACGCATTTCTTAGGATTGAGCATCATACGATACTTCCTCAATGTGCTCAGCGTCTCCCTTTGGTCGGCTGGGTGATCAGAATGGGCTTTGCTTTTGACTATCATGTCGTCAACGTACACCTCTATGTTCCGACCCAACTGATCACTGAAAATTTTGTTGACTGTCCGCTGGTAGGTGCCTCCAGCATTTTTCAGGCCGAATGGCATCATTTTGTAGCAATAAACCCCTTGAGGGGTGGTGAAGGCAGTATGTACTCGATCATGCTCTGCCATCGGAATTTGATGATAGCCTGCATTGGCGTCCATGAAGCTTAAAAGGGCATGATTAGCCGTAGAATCGACCAGCCTATCAATTTTAGGCAGAGGGTGGTTATCTTTCGGACAGGCCTTGTTCAGGTCTGTGAAATCCACACACATGCGCCAAGCCCCGCTCGGCTTCTTTACCAGTACCACGTTGGCTAGCCATTCCGAGTATTGGCATTCTTCTATGAACCCTGCTTCGAGCAGCTTTTTGACCTCGACCGCAGCAGCCTTGCATCTTTTCGGGCCCTGATGCCTTAACTTTTGTTTGACCGGCTTATATCCCTCTTTATTGTTGAGTTCATGGCACATGAATTTGGGATCAAGACCGGGCATTTCTGAGGCCTCATAGGCGAACACGTCTTGATACTCTCGGAGCACCTCCACCACTTGTGCTCTTGTTTCCGGGCTTAGGGCCTTGCCCACCCTCACAGTCCGACCGGGTTCTGCCCCGATCACTACTTCTTCGTCTTCCTCAGCTGGCTGAGGTCGTTCATACTGCTTGGGGTTCTCTGTGATATATACCCCGAGATTTTTTGGTGATCCTTATCTTTTCCTCTTCTTCAAGTCCTCTTGGACGTCGATTTCAGCTCTGTTTTTCAAGCTGTTAACATAACATTCTCTTCCGGCTTGCTGATCCCCTTGTATTTTTCCGACATTTCCTTCATCTGTTTCGAACTGCATAAGGAGTTGGTAGGTGGAGATAGCCGCCTTTGTTTTGTTCAGAGTAGGTCGCCCCATTATTGTGTTGTATGGTAGAGGGATGTCGACCACTAGGAAGTCAATCGGTAGGCTTCTTCCTTTGCCTTCTCACCCATCCGAGTGGGGAGCTTTATCGATCCGACAGGATGCACAGAGTTACCCCCGAAGCCTATGAGTGGCTGGTCGAGGGGTGTGACATCCTTCTCACTGTACTTCAGCTTCTTCAAGCATTCCAGAGTGATGATGTCGGCTGATGACCCACTATCAACCAACACGCGCTTCACCCGGAAATTGGCTACTTTGAGCTCGATGACCAGGGGGTCATCATGGGGTACGCTTACCGACCGACTGGACTCCCCGAACGTCATTATGGGACAATCCGACCGGCTCGGCTTGACCTCTAACACTTGATGCTTGAGGTTTTGGAGGTGGACTTTCCTAGCTCGGCCGGTTAGGCCTCCTGAGGCGAAGCCGCCTGCGATGACTCCAATGAAACCCTCTGTATCCTCACTATTAGACTGACCGACCTTCTGCTTCCCCTTCTCTTCGCTAGTGTGTTTGAGGTAGCGGTTCAGCTTCCCCTGGTCAGCCAGGTTATCCAGTCCTTTCTTCAGCTCTCTGCAGTCTTTTGTGGTATGACCACATTCTCGGTGGTATTCGCCCATGGCTCTTGCCCGCCGATAGGCCGAGGTCTGGATGGGTGGGGGATTGGGCAGCATGGACTTATGCTTGATGTCCAAATAGATTTCTCTCCGATTCTTGTTAAAACGAGGGTCGTTTCCATGGTCTGTAAATCTGTCTGACCTACCACCCGTTTTCCGCTGCTTGGGTTGATCTCTGGTGCTGCCCTCTTCTTTTCTCTTCTTACTTCCTTCTTCCGAGTGACGACAGATGTCCGCCGCTTGGATAAATCTGAGCTTTGCCATTGCCTCGGAAAAGGTTTTGACTTCGCTTTCAGCTACTGTCCATCTGAGCCGACCAGGCTGCAACCCGGACATGAGAGCAGCGAATGCAACCGCATCCTGCAGGTCGGACACTTTCAGAGATTCTTCATTAAATCTTTTTATGTAGTCGGTTATATTCTCATTCTTTTCTTGTTTGACCCCCATGAGGTGCAGGCTTTTCTTCTTTTGCCTCTTTCCGGCCACGAATTAATGGGTAAACATATCTTCAAGGACCGCGAAATCAGTGATGATTCCGGCTGGCAGCTCTTGAAACCAATTTAGCGCAAGCCCCTTCAGTGTGGTGGGGAAGAATCGGCACCACGTTGCCTCGCAGCTGGTCTGCACACTCATCTGAGCCTTATAAGTGGCCATATGGTCTTCCGGGTCGGTTAGGCCCGTAAATTGCTCGATCAGGGGAGTTTTAACTTTTCCTTGGGTGGGGGTGTCAATGATCTCTCGGCTGAACGGGGTCATGAATTTTAAGCTTCCATTGCCCAGTCTTAGAGGCTTGGACTGTGCCGAGTCGCCTTGTCCTTCTCGCTAAGCTGCTTTGCCATCGAGAAACTGGCGGGCGTCATACCCCTGACTACGGCACTTCTCGTTGAGAATGTGCCTAGCATCCTCTGGCTTGCGACCAGGATTTCCCCTCGGCGACTTGGAGTAGTGAGTCTCTTCTCGTCGGAGGGCAGCTTCCCGATGAGCCGACCTCTCCCCAGGTGGAGGGCACTCGTCTTGTCAGGAGGGTGCCCTTTGAGACCGATCGGGTTCCCTGGCTGCTGATTTGCCGGTTAGGCTGGCCATGGTTGGAGCGGGGATTGTGCTCTTCCCTCTGAGATTGTCTCAGGACATTATCATCGCGTTGCTGACGATTGAGTTGATGCTGACCTTGTCCCTGCTGGAGAGTGGTCAACATTTGCATGATGCTTTGTTGTAGGGTTTGCTGCAGCTGAGCTGCTATGAGTGCTATATCAGCGTGAACAGGGGTTGGGGGTCAACATGCTGTATTTCCCGAGAGGGGGATGGCTGCTGCTCCTGAGAGAGTTCCAAGTTAGGGTCCAGCGTATGAACTGAGGGGGATCGGGTTCGTGCTGACCTCCTATGTTGTGGTGAGGGTTCCCTCTCGGACCTTTAGGGTTGAGTAGATTGCTTGTTACGGGCGTTCTTGGATGGTGTCATAGCTGAATAGCACTGGGGTCAAGTCCTGCTGAGTAGCGAATGAACTTTTCTGAGTGGTGGCGAATTAACTTTCTGTACTATCCCCACAAACGGCGCCAAACTGTTTCTATCTAGAAATTAAGGTTAATGATCCGTGCTGAGCAAGTCTTTTGGTTCGAGCAGAGCTGGTTATCTGTTCACCGGAAACCTGCAAAACACGCAAAACTACCCCGGGGGTTGTTCCGAGATCGTCCCTCCGACGCTCAAGTCAGTTGATGATTAAGGTAGAGAGAGAGTCTAGAGTGAGAAACTCAGGTTAGTTAGGTGAGAATTCAATACCTTTGCATTGATGTGACAAGAAGTATTTATAGTGGTGAGAACCCCTAGGAAATGGTGTGCTGGATGGGACAGCTCACCTAGGGATTGAAGATACCTTTTCAAGAATGATTTCTGTGGGATCCTTGAATCTCCCAATGCTTGCTAGCCATGCTGTAGCGGGTGGGACCCACGAAGCTCAAGTGGCGGTGCCACATGGCATAGGACGACTGGGGGACTTTAATAGGCCCAAACAGTAATGGTAACAGTAGTAGTAGTAGTAATAATAATAATAATAATAATAATAATAATAATAATAATAATAATAATAATAATAATAATAATAATAATAATAATAATAATAATAATAATAATAATAATAATAATAATAATAATAATTATAATATTAATGATAAAATAATCATAATTGTAATAATAATTATTATTTTTATTTTTATTATCAGAGAGATAAATGAGGAACTAAACAAAACTGATTGGAATTGAGGCTCCGTTTGGTTGGATGTAAAATATTTTACATGGAAAATCCAATTGTGAAGCTAATTTTTTTGTTTGGTTCAATCTAAAAAAGTTATGAAAAAGAGAAAAATAGAAGGGGAAGGAAGAGCATGGATGAGAGGAGAGTAAAAGGTTGCTAAGCAGAAGGGAGAAAAATGTATTTTCCCTTCTTTTCTAAAGAAAAATAATTTCCACCTATAGCTACTTTGATAGAAAACTAGTTTTGCACCCCTTAGCATACCAAACAACGGAAAATGAGAGGAAAAGGAAAACTATTTTTCATGAAAAACATTTTATACCTTGCCAAACGGATTCTGAATCCAACTGATTGAAACTGAACTGAAAATAAGATGAAGAGAACAGACTAGAAATAATAATCGTATTAATATGATAATATTTAGAGTCATAACAAATTTTCGACACACAATAAATTATTATAAACTCGTCGATTCAAGTTTTTTTTTTAAAAAAAATCTTTTGGAGTCTTACATCTTCGGGTGTTGCTTGAAAATTCTATTGTGCTCCCGGGAGCACGGTGCACACCATGCACCTAGTAAATTTGTTCCATTTCCTATAAGTAAATGTTCTATTTTAACAAATGTTCATTTTAAGCATATTTTTCAGCAAAAAAATATGTTCTAGTTTTCGTAAAAATTATTCTATTTTCAATAAGCAAATGTTCTATTTCAACAAATGTTCGTTTTAAGCTTATTTATTAGCAAAAATTTATGTTCTATATTTTGTGAATCCGTTTTATTTTCGATAAGCAAATGTTCAATTTTAAAAAATATTTTCTAAAAACTTATTTTCCACATTTTCACTGAGAATATGTTCTATATTTGATAAGCATATGTTCTATTTAAGTAATTGAATTCTACTAATGTTCCACTTTAATAAAAAAAATGTTCACTTTCATATTTGGATTATGGTAATGTTCCACTTCAACAGTAAAATGTTCTTTTTGATAAATGAATTCTTGTAATGTTCTGTTTCAACAATAAAATGTACGTTTTCGTAAATAAATTTTGTAGTGTTCCACTTCAACAGTAAAATGTTCGTTTTCGTATTCGTAAATGTTCTATTTTGTATTGTGGGAACAAAATTCTCATTGTGCTCTCAAGTCTCAGGAGCACAAATGCACGCATTAGTTTTGCACCAAAAGAAAAAATCTTAAACTACATAGGTACAGGCGTATAGTAACACTCCACAAAAGACGCACATTCAATTCCTTTAGAACCTCTAGAACCTCTCATACGCACACATTCATCACTCATACGCTAATTCCAAAGCTCGAATTGCAGGTTGTTGTTTTGTTCCTTAGATAAATCTACTTGTTTTGTTGCGGATTTTGGTGTGTAATTGCGATTTTTAAGATCTACTTCATGTGATTATTCATGCGATTGGTTTTATGCGGTTGTTATTGTTTGTTTCATGAATTCAACTTATTTTTTCTTTATCTCGTATATGTCATTTCATGTTTTTTGGGATAATTTACATGTTATGAACTTATGATTCGAATTTCTGGTATAACTTGTTAATTCATCTTTGTTTCATGGAACTAAATGATAAGAAAATTTATGTTACAATTTGTAGGTACGCATATTTGTGTTCACTTGTTCTTGTTTAATTTCATCAGATCAATTTTTCAAGTGTTGTGGCTGGAAATCAGGGATGAATGACCTGTCATCCCCGAGCCCAGGGCGGCCGCCCCTCCTGCCCTGGCTCAGGGATGGGCCTGGTTAGTGAAGGCAAGGTGAACTTGGTAGGTTTTTGGGGATCATACTGAACATCAGGTGGGGCATTCCTAGAACTGAACTTTGGGACTTCGTACGCTGAAACGAAGTTCGTATTGCTAACCACATGGCTAATGTTGCTCTGCGTCTTTTCTAAAACTCGCTTGTTTACAAATCTACTCATTATGTTTTGAATGAAATTGATGCTATCTGACTATCTGTGCAATGGAATTTTCAATTAACAAGCATGGAACAGTAGAATTGAAGTTGTCCAGTCCATCTACCTATTGTTTGCATCACAATTGTAGATGACAACAATGAGTGATCTGTGTTTGATTGAGATGTACAATAGAGTATTATCTGATGGTAGAAGGTGTTGAATATTTGCCTTAAACAATCACACTATATCCTATTCTATTGAGTCAGGTCATCGCTTCACCTGGGGTCTGTTTTCTTCCTTGTTCTCCGGATCTTGTTTGCGTGGTTTTTTATATGAAAGGACTTATTTCTTAAATTACTGAGTTGATGGGGCTCGAGATAAGGTTTTTTCATTCTTTAAGATAGGAAGTAGCTTGGGGTGCTTTCTTTCCTATGGATGCTTACTGTTCTATCCATTTTGTTTTGAGCATTAACCTAATTTTTTACAGGTTTAGTTTGGACTTCCTTTTCCATTCTTTTGGTAGATAGAATAGTCTTAAATAATTTGCTGGTGTACTACAATATGGAAATTCGGGACACGCCAAGCAGAACTTATTACGTGGCTTTCCAGGGGCTAATGCTTGAGAGAAGTGGAAATGGCTTTTCTAGGTGACAAGTCTCCAGAAGTGCTAGTAGTTTACAGTAAGAGCTTTCGGAAGAACAGGAGCAGGAAGAAGGATTGATTACAGGCAGTCAACAATAATCAATGAGCCATAGGGCATTTTGCGATACCGGATATTAGTATAGTATAATCAAAGGCATTATTATTTGTGAAGAGTCTCTAATGAAGGGTTTGAAGTTTGATGGTATTATTGAGATGCAACTGCTTTCAGAATTTTAATCCGTTTTGCTATGTTGGGGTTAGAAAATCAAATTTGATTCTTCAGTGAATTATATAAAGATGGCATTTTCATTTCTTGAGTTAGTGTTTTTAGAAGAAAATGCCATTGCTTACCAAACAGCTTCAGTAAATATAGTCAATTTCTTTTCCTCTCGTGTGATCTTTTCTTTACTCCATGCCTGTTGTTTTCGGAGTATTTATTAATCAATGCCGTGACCATGATGATCAGATGATCTACTGGAAAGTGGAAATCCCCTGATATAATCTCTGATACTAAGTAGTGTGAGATAGTGAAGATACCTGTAAAGTGTTTGTTTGATTATTTTTGCCAGTTGACCTGTAAACTGTTATTAACAGGTTCAGTTAGCAGGCTAGAACCTGGAAGAGCATAAATGTCATGGTAAAGTGAACATCTGTATTGTGTTTAGAGTTGGACCACTCTGCAACTTTTTGTTCACAATGTCGCGCAGCTGCTGTTTTGTAACGCCTATGCTACCAGTTACTCTTCCATTTTCCAGTTATCTTATCTCCGAACGCCTTTATTCCTCATCAACGACAACCACGAGGAACCTTTTCTTCAAATTCAGCCCTCACAAGTCCTTATTCGTAGTCAGATGCTGTTCGAGAGATGCCTTTGTTGTTGTGAATGATAACAAGTATGGGAACAAACAGGTGGTTAGTTTGACTCCGAGACTTTATGACTATGTCCTGAGCAATGTCCGAGAGCCAGAGGTGTTAAGGGAACTACGGGAAGAGACTGCTACAATGCATGGCAGCCAAATGCAGGTCTCTCCTGATCAAGCTCAGCTCCTTGCTATGCTTGTCCAGATTCTTGGGGCAAGAAGGTGTATTGAGGTTGGAGTTTACTCCGGGTACTCATCCTTGGCTGTTGCCCTTGTTCTCCCAGAATCAGGTTGTTTAGTCGCCTGTGAGAGAGATGAGAAGGCTCTAGAAGTCGCTAAAAGGTTCTATGAGCGAGCTGGGGTTCTCCATAAGGTGCAAATCAAACATGGGCTTGCCATACATACTTTGAATTTATTGCTTTTGAATGGAGAAGCTGGCAGCTATGACTTTGCATTCATTGACGCAGAGAAGAAAATGTATATGGAGTACTTTGAGTTGTTGTTAAAGCTTGTGAAGGTTGGTGGAGTTATTGTGATCGATAATGTACTTTGGCACGGAAAAGTTGCTGATCCGCTGGTGAATGATTCAAAAACTGCTAGTGTCAGGGATTTCAATAAAGCTATTTTCGAGGATGAACGTGTAAGCATCAGTTTAGTACCTATTGGGGATGGCATGACAATTTGCAGAAAAAGATGAGAAGTTGTCAAGTTTAGTATGTAATATGTTTTTTTTTGTTTTATGTGGGCATTTACGCTCTCTGTGTAAGACAGAGAGAAAGCAAGCTCTCTTCCAGATCGTCCATCAGATATCGCAGCGCACTTAAAGCTATGTGTATCCAAGGCTGTTTTTGTTGCTCACCTATTTACTTTAGGTGCACCTAGGTGAACCAATCTTTGGTTGGACATACAATGGCAATATGACCGAGTCATATTTAGAGCCTTCAGATCAATCTTATATGGTATACTGAATACTCCTAGAATTATGTGAGAAAAAGGTTATCCAAGGTTTTGATTAGAGGGGTAGATGATGCAAGTCGAGCTTGAATTTGGCTAAGCTCGACTCGAACTCGAAAACTTGAAGTCAAGCTTGACTTGATTCACAAACTCGTGAGCTTGAAAAAATCAAACTCAACTCAAACTCAAAATCATTAAC
This sequence comes from Beta vulgaris subsp. vulgaris, assembly GCF_026745355.1. Classification (NCBI taxonomy): domain Eukaryota; kingdom Viridiplantae; phylum Streptophyta; class Magnoliopsida; order Caryophyllales; family Amaranthaceae; genus Beta; species Beta vulgaris. Next base: position 26,292,462 of record NC_079206.1, read on the forward strand.
TCAAAACTCAGCTCAAACTCAAAATCCTAAACTCAAAACTCAACTCAAATCAAGCTCGAACCCGAAGCTGAAAACTCGTACTCGAATCAAGGCTCAACTCAAACTTGAGTGAATTCGTGTACCTTGAGTTAGGTACTTGGAGTAGCTTTTTATAGAGGAAAAAAGTTAGTGTTTTATTGTCCTAACATGTGGGACTTTGAAATAAACTTTGGTAGAAAACAATAGTTTCCACCCAATGAAGAAATGCAACAAATAGTTTTGTTCCATTCAAAAGAACACAAACTTATCCTTTTGTTTCCCAACCAAACCAATGTGGGAAATTTAATATCTTACATGAAAGATCGTATTTAATTATTTTACAATTCGTTCATGAGCTTTCGAGTAGAGTCAAGGCTAAGGCTCGTTATAATCTTGAGCTCGTCGTGTTAACCATCACCTAAAGACAAACTATAATTAAAGTCCAACATGAAAATATTTTCTATATTAGTATTAATTATTTCATGGACTAAAGTCTTTAAAGAAGTGCGAGAATTATTTATTGAAACAAGTATTCTATAATTTTTTTCGATAATCGCGCGAGCTTTTCCAGTGGAGTAGGTATTAGTTCACCTCGACTCATTAGTCACCAAGTAGTGCCTACTTGAGTCGAGTTTTGACCGAGTCGATCTCGAATAGCTCACAACTTTTCTTGTTTCATTTACACCCCTAGTTTGATTCTAATGGGGGTATTTGGGCTAGCACGGAAGGGTCATGGCCCCGAACGGAATAAATGGTCATTCCACCCTAAAATATCTATGGAAATTTCTGTGAATTATTACAAGTTGCACGACAAGTTTTTAGTTTAATTAGATTTAAGATCATATGTTATTTTCTCTAAAATCATAGTGGAAATATGTAACCCGTCAACCTATAAAAGTTACAATATAAAAGTTAAGAATATAAAAAATAAATAAATACATATAAGTTTGTCCATAGAGAAAATATAAAGAGTTGAAGGGTACTACGTAGAACAAAAAAAACATAAGGTGTACATCGTATAATTTTGCAAAATACAGGGGCACATCATTGGAAAAACACTAAAATAATTATACCAAACAACTACTAAATTTTAATTTGTTATTCTCATATACAAGCTCTGAAAAATGAGTGGTTAGTTATAGGAAATCAATGGTCAAATTGATGATTATTTACTTACTTTAAGAAAAAAAAATCCAATACTTTTGAATTGACAATATGATATGATTAATACATAATACTATTAATGTTATTAACTATAGTCAATACTTTTAGACTTTAAGAACTCTGTGAGAATAATTTTATCTAAATTTCAACACTTATAACATGTGATTTAGAATTTTATAATCTTGAATTAAGAATAATTCAAAGTGGCTTATGACCCGTACGTTGAATAGTTATGATTTTTGTATAATGAACTTGATATCTGAAAATGTTGTGCAATACTTTTAAATTGGCAGTACGAAATACTTTTTACATATTACCATCAAAGTTATTGATGATATAATCACAACTTTTAGACTTAAAGAACTCCATGAGAACATGTCTATCTACTTTTCAAAACTTACTTATTCTATCTTTCAAAACTTACTTGTGATTTAATACTTTTAAATTGACAGTATGAAATACTTTTTACATATTACCATCAAAGTTATTGACGATATAATCACTGCTTTTAGACTTAAACAACTCCATGAAAACATATCGTTCTACTTTTCAAAACTTACTTATATATTCTATCTTTGAAAACTAACTTGTGATTTGAATTTTATGATTTTGTATTAAGAATAATTAAAACTAGTACATTGTCCAATTACGATTTTGGGAAGAAGTGTTTGTTGTTGTAATGCTTACTTATGTTCAATCAATATTCTTGTATTGAAAATATTTAAATTGGTCGTACACTATTTTAAAAAAAATGTATGGATACAATCATAGAACTAATATGCATAATCATACAACTACACGATTTTCATAACTCATATAAATATATTATCCAACAATGCAAGTTGTTCTGATTTAAACGTATGATATAGTTTTCAGTTATTAAAAAAATATGCATAATATGCTGTGATTGATAATTTTTTAGCAAGGACTCGTTGTGATTTGATTATGCTTTTTAATTGTTTTTTATCGAACAATAGGAAAAGAAATTATGAAATATGATTTTAGATTTTCATTTTTAGCACATTTTTAAAAAATAAAGGATTTTTTTAACTATAATAATACAAACTTTTTCCCGTTCTCTCGCAATAATACAAACTTTTGATTATTTTTTAGTAATACAAACTTTACATCAAAATTTCTCCAGTAGGTCAAGTTGACTTGTAACCTGTAAAATAGGTCAAACAAAAATTACAAAATCATCTTTCTTCTTTCTCCCTCATCCCCCAACCCCCCACCCACCTGAACCACATCAACTTGTTACCTCCTACAACATTAACATTCAGTATTGTCCTACTAGAGGAATTTTGATCAAAAGGTTGTATTATTAAAAAATAATTAAAAGTTTGTATTATTGCGAGAGAACGGACAAAAGTTTGTATTATTATTGTTAAAAAACCCAAAAATAAATATGTAACTGAGATTATTTCCAAAATTTTCCAAAATCCTTTTTCAATTTTGAATTTCAAAGTATATAATTGTGAAAAATTAAAAATAGAAATATTAGCTGGTGATTGAAAATTTCATGATCTTGTATTTAGAAAAAGGAAAAAATTAATTATAATGATCCAACCTTTGAACCGTTCGCTCAAGTTAATCCTACCTTTTGATTATGTTTTAATAATCCAACCCGTTAACATGATCTGCTCATATTGAACTATAACAGTAGGTTAATTAGATACATGTCTTATTCTTATTCATTCTAATTTAATTGATCTTTTTTAATTTTAATTAACTTTAATTATAACTAATTTAACTACCAATGGTCCAACACCACCACTACCATGACCATATTGACCAACACCACCACTACCACTGCCAAACAACAACACCACCACTCCCACCCCTCTTTGACTCCACCACCTACAAATCACCTTCTCATGGCTTCCTTTCTCTCTCCTCGCCACCACAAACCAACACCCCAACCCCACCAACAAAAATCCACCCGAAATCCCCAATTAAAACACACAAAAGGGGTGCTACCTGAAATCTTATCATCTTTATCTTCATCTTCATCTTCTGAAAATTTAAATCATGTGGCGAAGACTCATTTTCTCTCACCTCAAAACCCTTTCTTCGTCTTCATCTTCCTCCATTGTTAAACCTTCTGTATGGGTGCTACCCGAGTTTGCTAACGGGCACTTATGAGGCTGACACCAAACTATGAGGACGTGAACTCACAAAAGACAAAACACATACCCTTTGTCCATAGGTCGAGACTGCCGTCGCGGCCGCGAAAAAAGACAAAGAAAAGGGAATCTTCCCTCTGACAGATTAATCATAGCATTACAAGTGTCACAGGATTACGCACCCTGTTAGGTGAATAGTACGCCTATAAATAGCCAATGAGTACTATTCCTGCAGGTACATTCTCTCATACTAAAAATAGCTTATCTCTCTCTCTCTAAGCTTTCTCTCTCTTAATTCCTCTTGGGCATTAGCTGACTTGAGCGTCGGAGGGGGTTTCTTCAAAACACCCCCGAGGGTAGCTCACGTTTGTTATCTTTGCAGATCATCCCTCACGGACAGTCATTTCATTGTCGGACATTACTAAAGTCCGACACCGTTTTCGATACCGAAACAACTGGTGCTAGAAGGAGGGGACCTCTCACCCTTCTAACGTATCAGTCATGGAGGATGCAAACAATGCTACTCACGGTCAGCCTGAGCCCGAGCTTGGTCAGACTTCCTCGCAGCCAGTTATTACTGGAGCATTGGGAAACCCACAGTTCCATTACCGGACACCAGGGAATGAAGAGCAAACCCCAAATAGCAATGTACCGTTCAATCTGGCTCAGTTAAGTCAATTCTCTCCCGAACAATTACAAACCGTAGCGTCATTCATCCAGATGCTGACAGGTAATCCTCAACAAAACACTCCTCCCCAACAATCTAGCGGAACCCGTAAGCGACCACTGGCTACGGCTGGTAGGAACGCGGACGGTACCCCGCTCCGAAAGATGCAATCCTTGAGTAGGGAGGGGCGCGAGATGGAGAGAAAGATAGATCGATCTGACTATGAGGAAGAGATTCTAGAGACGGAGGATCTATACCACTCTGAAGAAGAAACGCAGGGTTACTCCCGCCGTGAGTACAGCACCGCCGGTGCTAGTAACTATTCGGCCGAGGGTCACCTCTTGATCAAGCCCAAGCTCTCTCCCTTCACTTCGGAGATATTAAATCACCCTATGATGAGGATCAAGATGCCGTCCTCCAAGTACGATGGCACTTCGGATCCTGACGATCATGTTGCAGCCTATGAGGGACACATGTTCCTTTATACTCAGGTGGACGCCATATGGTGCAAAGTTTTTCTATCAACTCTGACGGGAATAGCTTAGACGTGGTTTAAAAGCCTCAAACCAGGTAGCATATCCAGTTTCTCTCAGCTATCGTCTATGTTTAGTACGCATTTTGTAAGTAATAGGCGCCGTGAGCGCACTACTGGGGAATTGCTCTCGATCAAGCAAGGTGCCAATGAGAGCTTGAGGGATTATTTTGGCCGTTTCAATGTCGAGGCGGTCTCGATACCTCGACTGCAGCAGGACGTGGCCATTTTGCCTTTAATGACAGGAGTTAAGGAGGGATCACCCTTCCGGAACTATCTGTGTCGAAAATCCTATACGTCTCTGGGTCCCGTCCTTGGCAAGGCCAATGATTATATAAGAGGGGAAGAGTTTGACAAGGCCGCAAGCAGCCGAGAATCAGAAAAGAAAGATGATAAGCAGATTAAGGAGAAAGGTCGCGAAGTGGACCGGGGCCGAGATGAAAGAAAGCAAGAATCAAACATGGTCAAAAGAGGAAATGACCGGGAAAGGGAAAGTGAGAAGTATGACCGCGATCGCAGAGACCGTGAAAAAAGCAGCCGAGAGGGGGGTGAACACAAGGAAAGATTCGATGCGTACACCCAACTTACCACCTTAAGAAGCCAGATTTTTCTGATGAACAAAGATAGTGACAAGTGGCAGCGTCCAAGGCAGATGTTTCATAAGAACCGTGACAAGAGTAAGTGGTGTGATTTTCACGGGGATCACGGCCACCTAACTGAAGATTGCCGGCACTTGAAGGATAACCTGGAGGATTTGATAAGAAGAGGTTACTTCAGTCAGTATAAAGCTCAAACCAAAGAGAGCGATTTGGTAAAGCCAGCAAATCGAAATGTTCAGTCTCGGATCAGCGAGATTCATGTTATTAGCGGAGGTCCCATCCATGGAGGAAGTATTAATGGTGCGAAGGCGAGCTTGAAGGAATTCAGGCATCATGTCAATTTCAATGCAAGTCTGCCATGGAAAAATCCGCCAGCAATGCCAGCGATGTCATTCATGCTTGAGGACGCTAAACATGTCGTCTATCCTCATGACGACCCATTGGTAGTAACACTGAAAATCTCAAATTGCCTGGTTCACCGAATTTCAGTGGACGGGGGCAGTTCTGCAAACATTTTATACTTGTCAACATTCGAAAAACTCATGATTGGCCGAGAGTTTCTGAAGCCGGTCAGGTATCCGGTCATCGGATTCACAGAGGCATCAGTGGTGCCAGAAGGATTGATTTCCCTCCCAGTGCGTATTGGGGAAAATGATATAGCCAGAGATGTCATGGCTGAGTTCCTAGTGGTGGATGTTCCGGGAGCATATAACGCCATCATTGGGCGTCCTTTCATTCAAGACGTCCAAGGTGTCGTCTCAACTTACCATCTGACAATGCTGTATGTTTCCAATGGCGGATCAACATCAAGGTTAAAGGGCAACCAGGAGATGGCAAGGTCATGTTATTTGACAACACTAAAGTAGCCTGCCAGAAGATTCCCAAAAGAGAACCCTGACCCGCCATCAAGAAAGAAGAGGAGGGCCCAAAGGAGAGCCCAAACTGGAGGAAGCGAGGATAACGAAGCAGCGGAGATAGATACTGTTTGGAAGAGTTAGAGTCCCGGCCAGAGGATGAGCCGAGACCAAAACCAGAGGGTGAAACCATACAAGAAGTGTTAGCAGATGATCCTGCCAGGTCGATCGCTGTCGGGATGGACATGGACCCAGAGGTCAGGGTCAACCTGGTGACTCTCCTAAGAGAAAATGCTGACATATTCGCATTCTCGGCGGATGAGATGCCGGGAATAGACCCGACCGTGATGGTCCATCGTCTAAACGTCGACAGTGCAGTCCGACCAGTAAAGCAGAAGAAAAGGGCTTTTTCAGCCGAGAAGAACAAAGCCATCAAAGAGGAAGTAGAAAAATTGATAGCAGCCGATTTCATCGAACCTTGTGATTATCCAGAATGGCTGGCAAATGTAGTGATGGTGAAAAAGGCTAATGGCCAGTGGCGCATGTGCGTGGACTTCACAAATCTGAATAGGGCAATGCCCAAAGGATTGCTATCCTCTGCCAAGGATAGATCAGCTAGTAGACTCCACTAGCGGGCATGCTCTACTAAGTTTCATGGATGCATTCTCAGGGTATCATCAGATCAGTCTGTTAAAAGAAGACCGGAAGAATACGACATTTATTACGGATGGAGGTGTGTACAATTACAAGGCAATGCCATTTGGCTTGAGAAACGCTGGCGCGACCTATTAGAAGCTGGTCGACAAAGTCTTTGAGGACCAGAAAGGTCGCATTATAGAAGTACACGTGGATGACTCTATTGTGAAAAGTAAAACTGACCGGGAGCACTTGGCGGACTTGGAAGAAACGTTCAGTACATTAAGAGAGTAAAACATGAAGTTAAACCCAAAAAAGTGTGTCTTTGGCGTAAGAACAGGAAAATTCTTGGGGTTTATGGTGAGTAAAAGAGGCATTGATGCGAACCCGGACAAAGTCCAGGCAATTCTGAACCTCCCCGAGCTGAAAGGAGTCAAGGACATCTAGAGATTGACGGGAAGGATGGCTGCCTTGACAAGATTCATCTCAAAATCGGTCGATAAGGCCCTCCCATTTTTCACGCTGCTAAGAGGGAACAAGAAGTTTGAATAGGGAGAGGAGCAGAGTAAGGCTTTCTCGGCCGTCAAAGAGCACCTCGCAAAACTGCCAACAATATCGAGGCCAGAAGCTGGAGTTACATTGCAGTTATATATCTCGGCCTCCCCTAAGACCGTGGCAGCAGTACTGATAACAGAGAAAGAAAAGCAGCATCATCCAATATACTTTGTCAGTCACATCCTTAACGGCCCTGAGAACCGTTACCAGCTGATTGAAAAAATGGCGCTAGCAGTCATCATAGCGGCCAGGAAGCTTAGGCCCTATTTCGATTGCCATCCAATACAAATGTTAACGAATCAGCCACGGGAAAAAGCACTGCAAAGGATTGATACTTCCGGGCGTTTGCTGAAGTGGGCCATTGAGTTGTCAGAACATGATATCCAATACAAGCCGTGAACAACCATAAAAGCCCAGGCATTGGCAGATTTCATAACTGAAGCATACGAAGAGGATGAGATAAAAGAGAGAGAGTCATGGCTGTTGGAAGTCGATGGATCTTCGGCCGCGAGTGGAGCAGGGGCCGGGATTGTGATCACTAGTCCAGAGGGAAATATCTTTGAATATGCGATTAAGTTTGCATTCCCAGCCTCAAACAACGAATCAAAATATGAGGCAGCCATTGCCGGACTAAGAATGTGCATCGCGGCAGGAGCCAAAAAATGTCCTCTTGAAAACGGATTCACAGCTAGTCAGCGGCCAACTCAGAGGGGAGTTTCAAGTCCGAGAGGCCAATATGGTCAAGTATGTAGAGAAAGCCAAAGAGGTAATAGCCCATCTTGAGCAATTTGAGGTAGAGGCAATCCCTAGGGCCGAGAATATGAAGGCGGACACATTATCCAAGCTTGCCAGTTCAGACTCTGTCCATATTGAGGGGATGGTAGTTATTGCTATACTCAAAGAAAAGAGAATCACCCAGAGGGTGGCTGTGATAAATAGTATTGATCAGCAAGGAGAATGGCTCACAGAACTGGTGGAATATAAGCTGACGGGAGCGCTCTCGGCGGATCCCATGTCTGCTAAGAAGGTGCAAAAGCAGGCTAGCTGGTAAATAATATACCAGAATGAGCTGTACAAGAAGTCGTTCAGTTTGCCGTTACTAAAATGCGTAACAGCCACTGAGGCCGTGAAGATAATGGAATAAATTCACGAAGGAATTTGTGGGAATCACATTGGAGGAAAAGCATTGGCTTTAAAGGCACTCAGAGCTGGATTTTATTGGCATAGTATTCTAGCGGATGCGCAGAGCTATGTGAAAAGATGCGATAAGTGCCAGAGGTTCCCTCCTGTGATAAATAGGCCCGCAAATGATTTGCAGCCGATCCTGTGTTCGATACCGTTTGCACAATGGGGGATGGATATCTTGGGACCATTCACTACCGCATCAGGAGGTAGATGTTTCCTAATTGTGGGAATCGATTATTTTACAAAGTGGATAGAAGCGGAGCCGACAGCAAAGATAAAGGCAAACCAAGTAAAAAAGTTCATCTGGCAGAATATCATGACTAGGTTTGGCATCCCGGTGGCAATCGTGTTTGATCACGGAGTTCAGTTTGATTGCAGGCCCATCCAAGCTTTCCTCACAGACTTCAGGGTCAAGTTTGCTTACTCAGCCGTATGTCATCCTCAAAGCAATGGCCAAGCATAAGCCGCTAACAAGCAAATTTTGAACGCTTTAAAAAAGAAGTTAGATGAGTTCAAAGGAAAATGGGCTGAAATGGTGCCGACCGTGCTGTGGGCAAATAGAACAACTGAAAAAGAAGCGACAGGGGAAAGCCCTTTCAGGTTAGCCTTTGGAACAGAAGCAGTGCTGCCAGTAGAGGTAGGGCTACCTACTTACCGAATAAAACATCAAGTCCTAGAAAGGAATGGCCAGGCATTAAGGGAGGATCTGGACTTCTTGCCCGAGATAAGATTAAAGGTAGAGCTGAGAGCAGCAATGTACAAGGATCGAATCAGCAAAGCATATGACAAGAGGGTCATGGAAAGGCCGCTAGCTGCAGGTGAATTGGTTCTGCGAAGGACGGCTGCCACCGGAAAGTGCATGCTGAGGGTAAGCTAACTGCTAACTGGGAAGGTTCGTACATCATAGCTCAAAAGATAGGTCCCGGTTCCTTCATCCTCAAGGGAATGGATGGGAAAGAGCTCAAGAATTGCTGGAATGCTGAGGTCCTTAAAAAGTATTATGTATAGACAAAAAATGATGTAATGGGCCGAGAGCCTTTGATTGCATTACATAAATAAGACTCTATCAGCGTTCTGATACACTTTCTTTTTACTTTCCACTGTTCCCCACGTCTTATTTGCAACATAGTAATTGATTAACGACCATATGACAGGAAAAATAAATGTTAACGGCCAAATGACAGGCGAAATAATTGTTAACGACCAAATAACAGGCAACACAAACGTTAACGACCATATGACAGGCAAAATAATTGTTAACGATCAAATAACAGGCAAAACAAACGTTAACGGCCATATGACAGGCAAAATAATTGTTAACAGCCAAATGACAGGCAAAATAAATGTTAACGGCCATATAACAGGCAAAATAATTGTTAACAGCCAAATGACAGGCAAAATAAATGTTAACGGCCATATAACAGGCAAAATAAATGTCAACAGCCAGATGACAGGCAAAGCAAACATCAACGATCATATAACAGGCCTTGAACGAATAAAAATCGAAGAAAATAATCGAGTTAAAGTTTATAAACATCAAAAGGTAAAGTATTCCAGAATCGAAGAGTGAATCATAAATTACTGGCATGGCGGCCAACTACAAGCAAAATTAGGCAGCCACTCAAAACACGACATTTATGAATTCAGTAGCAAAAGTTTTAAGTCAAAAGTTTACATGCCATTCAAAGGCTGACATCTAAAAGAAAAACTATTATAAGCTATTGGACGCTACGGAAGAGGTTGAAGGTGACCGCCAAAATCTTCAGGAAGGAGGCGCTTCATCTTCAATAGTAGGCAGGATGTTAGCAATAATCTCCTCGGAGCAGATGAAGGGTTCATCCACCAAGGGACGTAGATGGACACCTTGACCAAAAGCGGTCTCCATTTGCTCCCTATCGAAGTTAGGATGAGAATGGCAGACGCATCTCTTGGCGGCCACCCATCCGCCATCATATCGCTCACACAGAAGCCCGACGAATTCATCGGACTTCTTGAAACCAGCCACAGCAGTTTGGCGGGCTTCAGCCTGAGCAGCTTCCACTACACTCTTTGTCTCGTCCTTAGCAGCTTGGAGAGCAGTTTCCAGATTAGTATTTTTGGCTCTGAGGTCCTCCAGCTCCTTAGCCTTTTGGCGCAATCCCTTTAGTTCCTTGTCGGCTTCAGCTTTTACTCGCTTCTTGGACTCCAGATCAGTATTCAGCTGAGTGATCAGGGACTGAAGACCGTCCCGGGCAGCCTCCAAGCCCTTGATGACCCCACTGGCGCTCTCAGCTGCGCGTTGGTACTCTAGATATTGAGCTATCAACTCCACAACAGAGTTCCCGGCCTAGAAAATACAACAAGAGAAAGGGTTATATATAAAAAAAAAAAAGAGAAAGAAAAAAGAGAAGAAAAATAATATATACATATATACTTACCACAACGAGACCATGAGCCAGTTGAGCAGTAGGCGCCACCAACTTGTCAGCAAGGCGGTCAAATGGAAGTTGAAGCCCCTTCAGAAGACGATACCCTAGAGTACCGCCATTAGCAGGGATGTCCACGAAGATAGATTCATCTTACCTCACATCCAGAGCTGGTCTGAACGTTTGGCCGGCAGTAGAAGGAGGATGAGAGAGGGCAGCCTTGACGGAAACGCATGGAGGGACGATGTTCGTCTCTATCTACTCCTGGGCCCGGCAGTAGATTCCCGGGCCCAAGTCCGACAGGAAGCTTGGCCTGCTGAGAATCTCATACACCCTCTGGCGAGTGGAAGAGCTAGATCCCAAGGCAGCCTCCTTGCTACGAGCCAGAGAATTTGATGACCGTTGAACTTCCGGCAAAGGATCCCGTACAGGGGAAATAGAGAGCCCCTGATTCTCATTGATGTTCACGTCCATAGAATCAACTTCTACAGATTGACGTTTCTGAGGGACCTCAACCTCAGGATCCCTGGGACGCCGACGGGAAGTGTTACCACCACCCCTGTTAATAGGAACCTGGATGGTGGAGCGAGTTGGAGTCCACTGCCCTTGGCTGGGAGCCCGGCCCTGAGTTCGTCCGGCACGGCGAGCTGTTCTCCCAGCCCGGCCGCCCCGACCGGGATTCCTCTTAGCACCCCGCGGGCCTCCAGTAAGCCCATGTATGGTATCGTAGTTGAAGACGGGTTCTTCAGGAGTTTGAGTCATTAGACGCAACTGGTCGTCTAATCCAAAATCCTCTAGATCCAAGCTGACGTCACCTGAAAAGAAGGCGAGACGGGAGCATAAATTAATTAGTACGTTAGTGTATATAAAGAAAGAATATATGTATAAACATGCATAAGTTCCAAAGGACCTTGTCGGACCAAAATTCATGTTACACACCTTCTGGATGAGTCCGGCATAGAAAAACGGCAGACAAAGGCTCGTTACCAAGAATATACTTGGTATGAGGAAGCCAAGTGCAGGGAATCCTCATCTCGGTCTCCGCATCCTCAGCGGCCACGTCCACCGACTGAAAATATTCAAAGGCTTTCTTCTCAGCCTCAGACAAATCATACTTAGGCATGTCCTCCATCCTGGGACAAGGCTTGGTAAAGTGGCGGCGAAGGGGAAAGTCGTTCGGAACCTTGAGCCAGTAGAAAGCTCCCTGCCAGCCCTTAAAGCTGCTCATCTTCGGATAAACGGTCATTTTATCCTTAAACGTCATCAAGGACCACCAACCCTTCTTGGCGGAGCCATTCCGCCTCAGCCAATGTAAGTGTCGGAAAAGGTTCAAGGTTTCAGGGAAGCCTAGGTAGCGGCAAACCCAAACGTAAGCAACAATGTTTCTCACGGCCAAGGGTGTCAGCTGAGCGAGACAGACATTGAAGGCTTGAAAGATCTTCGCCAACACTAGGTCCAACGGAAATCGCAGCCCAAATTCAAAATGATGGGCATACACAGCTACATGCCCGGCAGGACAGTCAATCACCTACAGTCTAGAGGCATCCATCTTCCTGAATGAAGAACGTCATTTCGGGCCGGAATGAGCTCGGGAAGGGAGGAATGAGGCATGGCAGAGCTCTCGCCTTTGTCAATCTGACCGGGACGGGAATCCTGATCCCGGCCAGAAGATGAAGGGGGGACATTAGTCTCCATGCTGGCGATAGAATCACTATCAGAACCTAAATTGACAACATGAGGGTGAGAAGGATGAGAAGGAGCTGACTCTTGGGCGAGATGGTCAAAAACGCCGGGGTCAGTCATGACCCCAGCATCAGCCAAACTCTCCAACCAGGCGTGCTCCCTCAAGGGTTGAACATCTAGGCCGGGAACAGCATCGGGGGGAGGATGCCTAAGGGTCCTACGGGCCAGAATTTGATGTCTCAATTCTTTAAGTGTTTGATTATCCCCACTCATCCTAGCGGTCAACAACTGGGTAGTCAAGTTTGCTCGTTCAGGGGAGGAACAGTCATTCAAAAATTTAGATCTAAGTTCTCTATCCCTGTCGGCGGTAAGAGGAAGATCAGCTAAAAGGCGAGTTCTCCCATCTGGGGGGCTAGAATCTGACGAACTAAGTCCGCCATCAAAAGAAGGGGAAGAGGGTTCACTCTCAGTCATGAAATTAGTGCCTAGAGAGTTTTGACTGTCTGACTGGTGCGACATGATCTCAAGGAAGAAAAAACGACAAAAAACTAAAAGTTATGAGAAAGGGTACCTGAGTAGAAACCCGCGCGAAAGTTAAAGAGTCCATAAAAGTGCCCAAAAAGCGCCCTTCAAGCAAGTGCTCGCCGGAAAAAATGTCGCAACAGAGCCGAGGAAACTTCTAAAAGCAAACCCAGGAGAAGCGTCGAAAGACGAATGAATTTTTTCGGAAATTGTGAAGGGGATGAAGAAAAGTAACAAGCTTTAGTGATTTTAAGGCAAAAGAAACACTCTTGGACCAAGGAACAGCGAGTTCGAAGTTCGTAGGAAAGTGAAAGAAACCAGAGAAAGGGTCTGAAGGAAAGAGAAGAAGTTGAATAAAATGAAAAGAAAAAGGATTTCGCTTTTAAATGCTAGAATGGAGGGTTGGGATTAAAAACGAACCAACTACTCTCGCAGATTGATGACAAATGTCATCCGCACAGCATACCCTAAAAACAACAAAAGAAAAAACGAGCGGGATTCCAGAGTGAAGTAATGATTACATTTTTCGAAAATCAATGACTCACCCCAGGTTGATATGTGGCGGCAATGAAAGCCCAACCAGAGAGCATAATGAATTTGTCCACGTCATCACAACATCCATGACAGTCCCAACCGCCAAAGATGCTGGGGGGTTAGTTGTATGGGTGCTACCCGAGTTTGCTAACGGGCACTTATGAGGGCCGGCACCAAACTATGAGGACGTGAACTCACAAAAGACAAAACACATACCCTCTGTCCATAGGCCGAGACTGCCGTCGCGGCCGCGAAATAAGACAAAGAAAAGGGAATCTTCCCTCGGACAGATTAATCACAGCAGTTGAAGTGTCACAGAATTACGCACCTTGTCAGGTGAATAGTACGCCTATAAATAGCCAATGAGTACTATTCCTGCATGTACATTCTCTCATACTAAAAATAGCTTATCTCTCTCTCTCTAAGCTTTCTCTCTCTTAATTCCTCTTGGGCATTAGCTGACTTGAGCGTCGGGGGGGGGGGGATTCCTCGAAACACCCCCGAGGGTAGCTCACATTTGTTATCTTTGCAGATCATCCCTCACGGACAGTCATTTCATTGTCGGACATTACTAAAGTCCGACACCGTTTTCGATACCGAAACACCTTCCATTTCTCTCGCTCCTCGTCTTTCTACCTCCTCATTTCGCTTCTCCTCTACCTTAATCTCTCGCTCTTTCTCAACCGATTTCGGTAATTTAGGGTATCTCAATTTCTTCTCAAATCAATTGATTTTTGTTTCTTTTACATCAATAATTGATTAACTTTCGTTTTTATTTTTTCTGGAGCAAACAAATGTGATGCCCATTGCTACTGGTGCTTGAAAAACTTGAAGCTGAGCTTCAGTTTTTTTTTCAATTTCTTTTTCCTTTATTTAATGTTATGTTATTTGAGGAGTACGATGAAATTATGTATTATAAGATTTATGATCATGGTATAGATCTGATTTTCGGGTGCAGTTACCTGGTGGTTTTTCATCGACATGAAAGTCTGGGGGGTTGTTCAGAGCAGCGGCGAATCTTGACTAACTATATAATAGAGACTAAGTTGATAAAAATAAAAGTTTTAGTGTAAAATTTTAAATGATGAATAAAAATACTAATACACATCAATATAGAATATTATTAATGGCTACAGAGAGCTTGTAGCTAATGTAATAAATCGAAATCTCAAAGGTGCAATTTTTAAGAAATTGTTTCAATTTATTTGTTTGACCATTATGAAATATTAAAGAAATGACTAATTTTTTAAGAAATTGAAGGAATAGTTCATTAGCAAGTAAGTACATTACCCCAGATAAAAAAAAATTACCAAATTGCTTTTTTAAGTCTCAAAAAAAAAGTTAAAACTTATATTTTATGATGGTTAGGAATGAGTTTGAGGAAATAAGAAGTAATATTATAGTTGAATAAAAAAGAAATTTTTTTAGAGAAGAAAAATAAAAGATAGTACAATCAATGGAATTTTTTTTTCTAAATTAGGCAAATTGATATAAGCCAAAGATAAATGGAAAGAAGAAAGAAAGAAGTAAAAAAAAGAAAGAAGGAAAAGAAAAAAAGAAAAAAGAGAAGTATTTGAAATGAAGAAAAAAAGTCCAAATGTGTTGATGCAAAGTTTGAACTTGCAACCTCTAGGGCTCAAACTTCCTTTCACACCTTGCTTCAAGGCCACTGTGACACAATTTGTTTTGTGCATAAATTACAATTTACTTAATTTATCTTATACATTTATGGGGGGCCAAGCCCCCACCCGCCCAACCAAAATCCGCCCCTGGTTCAGAGGGGGCAAGGGAGGAAGTACTCGCAGGCAGTAGGAGTGGGGGTTGTTCGCACGGAGTGGGAGTTGTAGGACTTTAGATGCTTAATCCGAAAAAAGAGTATCATATACCGAAAAATTTAACCCCAAGAACTTTGTATAAATTAATATGAATCTAAAAAGAGCATAGAATTATACCTCTTGATGCGTGAATTCCTCTTACACCACGTCCACAAGTCTTCTAATGAATATCCGTTAGAACGTCAATCGACGTTTCTCTAATATTGGTCCACAAACAACTCTTGAATCACCACATATGCTAATACAAAAAAAAAGAGAAAACTTCTCTTGCTTTTGGGGTGTATGGTGATTGAATGCGGAAAGAAGAGCAAGGGGAAAATCAAAATTTTTCCTTTCTAAAGATGATGTAAAAGTTGTACTAATTTGTAATCCCTCTATCTCCATACAAGGAGGTTACAAAGAGGTGTTTCATGAGACTTTATATACTCATAATGTCATACATTATGAGCCTAATAAACTCATGAGTACATTTTATTCCACCCATCTAAAAAACCGCCCAATCCATTTCTCAAATGGGTTTGGGTAACATCCAAGGGTTGTCAAATTGTGTGACATCATAGGACCCAATATATATTAGTAGTTGGTCCAATCATATTAGCCCAACAAACCGCAATTAGCTTCTAGCAAAACGTTGCGGTCACTCAATATTATTGGATATATTATCTCCATAATTTGCCCATATACTTTTAGTTTGTTACACTTGATCGAGGACAACATCCTTCAATCTCCCACTTGTCTAAGAACAAGTGTTTAACATTCAAACTCCTTAAGTCACTTAGTGTCCGATTTGATGACATGGTAACATCGTATATAAACCATACCAATATTCAAGTTTTTTCTTGAAATCCGAGTTCGAACTGTCGAAGCAAATGATTAACTCCTTAATCCATTTGAGCATAGCCATGCATTTTTTAGTTCTCGCTCTTTAAGAGGCCAAGACACCAATCCTAACTATTAGGAGGACTTATGCAATCCTGTATAACCAAAACTCCCTCTCAGTTCGTAACAGTTCCGATCACTGCCTTTATATTTCGCTTGTTTCCTGTGGTTGAATCATTCATGCTAGATTTATAATTTAGGAGTGAATTGTGCTTCTACTATTGTAATACTGAATCTGCTTCGAGAGGAGTAATACAGTATATGCTTTCAATCTTTAGGCAAAGTGATCCTTGTCCATGCGAGAGCGGTCAGGTGATCTTTGAGGGAGGTAATGTTCGAGCTAGAGAAATTACATGTGCCCTAGATAAATTGACTTATTAGGTAGTTATCATTCGTCCCTGATTTCCCGAATTGTATGCATAGTGATCCATAATTCTAGTTCTCTATTAATTGATTCATTCCCTCGTATTTAATTCTGTTATTTGCTTAGTTCAGTAAAACAACTCTTTTCATCTGATTTAGTTAATATAATATTAGAATTCAGATACAATAATATAACTTTCTCCATGTGGATTTGATCCTAACTGTCCTGACTACTAGTTAGTGGACCTTAGGTTATTCTTGATTAGGTAATACGACTTTAGCCTGTCAATAAGATCACGTATATTAGTAATGCTAATGAGTAGTGAATGAATTGTTTAGTGAAATCATTTACGAATCTCCTTACATGATTGGAAAAAAGGATAATAAAACGAATAATAGTTAGAGATCTTCTTACAAAAAGTAACACAATATCAAGAATCTAAGTTTTATTATAAATATGTTATTTGAACCTTTTATTTCATTTGTATTTGTATTCACATGAGGCGACATTTTTTAGTAACCGATAACTATTATTTGAATTTCAATCGTTATTCTTTATTAGCTTTCGATTTTTTATTTTAACCCTGCAATATTTAATTTTAACCATCCGACTTAGGCTTTTGTCGTTATTATTGAGAGGTTGTATAGTAGCATAGAGTATTTTGAGGGTTACTCAATTTGTAAGTATTTTTTATACATAATATCAATTTTAGGTGAAACAATCGATCGATATTTAGTATTTGTATATTACAAGATTAATACACAAGTAGTGCCTTATAACTAAATTCATTTAATAATAGTATTATGGAGCATAATTTCGATCTTTGATCAAACAATTGATCGAGATTTACTAGCTCTGTTAATATTAAGGAGTTTAACTTCAATTCTAAAGGCTAACAATTCATCGAGAGTTAGCATTTGTGTACAACAAGATTAATAATTGTTGTCACTTATAGTAGACTATAAATAAAGTATTTAAACTTTTAAGTTTCACTTAAAAAATGGTTTAAAACTTTTTCTTAGATTGCATTAGTATTTGTTAATTTTAACAAAATGTTGTATTTAACTGCAACAAATTAGTAAAAATTTAAGCTTTCGGTTTATAGCCAAACATCAAGCTTTCCAATCCAGAAAACGTTTGAAGTCCATTAATATATATATATATATATATATATATATATTATATATAATATATATATATATATATATATTATATATATATATATATATATATATATAACTACCTTTTAAAAATTTTCTTTCAAAACTACCTTATATAACTAATTTCTTTCAATTTACTACCATTTTACCGTTAATGGGGTTTGATCACTAATAATTGAGTCAACATAAATTGCTCTTCTTCCTTCCTCTTTCGTTTCTGTCATATTTTCTCGCTAACCAACCGATAGCAACACCTAAAGTGATTCTTAGTCATTGATTAGTATTAAATATAAACGTGAAATGGTAGTATGTTGAAATGAATTTGTTATTTAAGGTAGTTTCTTGAAAGAAAATTTTTAAAAGGTAGTTTTATGAAAAAAGCTGGTTATAAAAGGTAATTTTTTGAAATTTTGCCAACATATATATATATATATATATATATAACCCTACGATAACTAATATTTAAATTTCAATCGTTATTCTTTATAACATTTCGCTTATTGATTTTAACCCTTCAATGTTTGATTCGAACCATCCAACTTAAGGTTTGTCGTTATTGTTAGGTGGTTGTAGACTTGTAGTAGTATAGAGTATTTTAAGGCTGACTCCTTAGTCTGTAAGTATTTATTTATGCATAATATCAATTAATGGTGAAATAATCGTTCGAGATTTAGTATTTGTATATTACAATATCAATAATTGTAGTGCCTTAAAACAAATAATTATCTAATTATAATAATATTATGGAGCATAATTTCAATTTTTGGTAAAATAATTGATCTTGATTTGGTAGCTGTGTTAATATTAAGGAATATAACTTCTATTTTAAAGGCTAACAAATGAACCAGAGTTAGTATGTGTATATGGCAAGATAAATAATTGTTGTGCCTTATAATAAACAATAAACAAAATATTTAAACTTTTAAGTTTTATTTAAAAAACGTTATAAAACTTTTGCTTAAATTGAATTTGTATTTGTTAATTTTAACAAAATGCTATATCTAACATCAACAGATTAGTAATAATTTAAGCTTTCGGTTTATAATAAAACATCAAGCTTTCTAATCCAGGAAACGTTTGAAGTCAACGTTGTTAGAATCACGATCCGGGTAGTAGAATCATACGATCCTAGGATCCTACGATGCTAATAAGACCAAATGATCTGAATCGCTCATATAATCGGCCTCGCATAGGATCGCTCAAGATCGGTTGGAATCGATATAGGATTGGTAGAAATCGTATAGAATCATGGGATCGTTTAGGATCGGACCGATCCTACACACAACTAGCCTATTGCTCTTTTTCTTTCTTATTGTTTGCTTTTCTACTAGTATTTTGTCATCGAAATATATGAATTATGCATCTAAAATGCAAAAATAAGCAAATAAGTTTACTATTGTCAGTTTGTTATTACTTATTTAGATTTTTATAAATTAATTTTAAAAGCAAGAAATTTTAATATCATTATGTGAATGGTAACGTTTGTGTAGAAACACATTATTATCTAATTTGCACTTTTAGAATTATTCTCCTAAAATTATGAATCATTCGAAACATAATTAGATTATATTTATCAATTTTAATTTTTTTTGTAGGATCGTAAGACTAGCTCTATGATTCGATCCAACGATCCGATCCTATATGCCCTCACCGATACAAAGTAAGATCGTGATCTTGATTACCTTGTTTGAAGTCCATTAATGATAATTAAAATTGAAAGTAAAACAAATTATATAAACAAAAAAAATCAATTATATTAATAGCAAAACAGGTTCAAACGTTTTTAAGTTTGTAATTTTTCTAGTAACAACGTACGTTTAACTAGTAATCAAAACGTTTATCACAGTTTGCAAATAACGGGTGTGCATGCTATAATTATTTAATATATCCACTTTTTAGCATGGTGAATATCCCGCCCACTTGGTTACAGCTGCAGCAATGAAAGCGCGTTTATGGCTACTATGTCCTGAGATTGAATCCAATGCTTGCCATTGGTGCCACATTTTTTCTCTCACTAAAATGTTTCTTTTTGTATCGTGAAGAAATATTAAATTTGTTAATACAATGGAAACATTTGAATCCATTTTGATGATAATTAAAATTGAAAGTAAAATAGATTATATAAATAAAAATATTCAATTATATTAATAACAAAGCAAGTTCAGACGATTTTAAGTTTGTGATTTTTCTAGTAATAACATACATTTAATTAGTAGTCAAAACCTATATTACAGTTTGCAGGTTGGTGGGAGTAATATGCGTTAACAACAAAGAAGGTTCAAACGATTTTAAGTTTGTAATTTTTTTAGTAACAACATATATATACTTAGTAATCAAAACCTATATTACAATTTGCAGGTTGGTGGGAGTAATATGCATTAAATGCAGGTTGGTGGGAGTAATATGCATTAAATGCATGCATGTTGGGCGCTAACAGTAATTTGTCCCGCCACACCATGCTTTGTTGCGCCATCAGCCAAATTATTTCCCCCTATTTTCCCCTCATTTTTGGCTAACAATGATGTGGCAACTTCTCATTGAAAATATATTTTTGGTCCACATTCACCCAATGTATGTGTATCACCTCTCCTATCTATACATATATATTAAAAGGCCTGCGAAAGGAAGCCTATGTGCCACGTGACAATCTCCTCATATTTCTAATGCAAATGTTTTATGCCTATGTGTACTCCTCACTTTTAAGAAAAGTGTAAGTGCAAGGTATCAAACACGTGAGCTTTGAAATGAAAAGTAAGAGCTTGACTATCAATACACTATGAATTTGTTGTCCAATGTTTCAAATAAAATATGATGAAGTCTTGTAATAATCAAGTAGTTACAATTAACTAAAAAGACTTAAACAAGTATATACATCTCTTACACTCTTATTATGTAACTTACAAGAGAATATTGTATTCTCTTACCACAATTCCTTTTAAGGTATTGTTTTCAAACTTAAACCTTTTAATTTTTTTTATTTATCACGTCGTAATTAACGTGAATTTTTCAATTTCTCAATGGATAAAAAATACGAAAAAGTAGCAAATGAAAACTATGAAATTTAAAAATAATAACATATTTTTTTATTGTAACCGACCCGAAGCATCACCCGGGTAAAAAAAGCTAGTTGAAGATGAAAACTTGCTCGGTAGGAATTTGTTCCCTTATTGAGATCTTCGGAAATGGATTCTTTTAACTATAATAATAAAAACTTTTGTCCGTTCTCTCACAATAATACAAACTTTTAGTTATTGTTAAATAATACAAACTTTTGCCCGAAATTCCCATGACATGTCAATGTGACCTATAACCTACAATACCGGTAAAAATATTTCAACACTAGCCTTGAACCCCCCCTCCTTTCCGGGAATCCACCAAACTCGAAGAAACTCCCTGTCACCACTATTAGCACCACCAAACCCATAAAACCCACAACCATAAATCCATAACTGCAATGCAAAACCACCACCAGTTCATCTCCTCCACCCCACTACCACCACCGAAACCACCCCCAGTCCGTGTCCCCCCATCCAGACTCTCCCCCTCTCCCAAACCCACCTCGTGGAAACCACCCCCAAAACCTCCACCTTATCTCTTTACTCTTTCATCCCTTAGGTTCTTCGGTTCATCAATAGCTTCCCTAAATCTTTTTTGCACGAAAATTCCTCCATTGAGAATCGAAAACATCCTATACAAAATGACATTGCAGATTCAATAAATTCAAATTAGGGCAAACAAAATTTCTTGAAAAAAATTCATCAACAATTTGAAAAAGAGACATTAAAGCATCTTATGTTGAGTTGATTCGCGAGCCATCCAGGTCGGAGGTTCCGAAGATGTTCATAGTAATATGCAGTTAAGAAATTCACAAAAATGGTGAATTTGGAGAGAGAAACTCGAGAAATTTAAAGTTGAAGAGAATGTAAGAAAAGATTGACCATGTGAAAGTTTAAGAGAGCGATGGATGATGAAGATATTGAAACAAATTGCACAAGCTATGATAAATATAAGTTTTTCTGCTTCCATGAATTCATCGTCATCGCCATTGAAGTTAGGTGATCGCGCGCGCAAAATCTATCTCTCCTTTGGTGCCTATATCGGTTTCAAAGTTCAGACTGTCAAAGCAATGGTTGGACTGTCAAACCAAGTCTTCAGTTCATGAATGGAGGGGGAAAGAGATCAATGGAGAGGAAGGAGTTAAAAACAGGAAAAAAGTGTTTTTTTTGTTTATTTTTTTAAAAAAAACAACCAAGGAAATAAAAACACGTGGCCTGATCAGTGCCACCTCAGCTAGTGATCTCCTACAACAAGTTAAGAATCGGTCATGACCTACTGGAGGAATTTTGGGCAAAAGTTTGTATTTTTTAAAAATAATCAAAGTTTGTATTATTTAAAAATAATCAAAGTTTGTATTATTAAAAAATAATCAAAGTTTTTATTATTGCGAGAGAATAGGAAAAATTTTGTATTATTGCGAGAGAACGGACAAAAGTTTGTATTATTGTCGTAATTTAAAGTGAATTTTTCAATTTCTTAATGGATAAAAAATACGAAAATTAGCAAAATAAATTATGAAATTTAAAAACAATAACATATTTGTTTATTGTAACCGACCCGAAGCCTCACCGGTAAAAAAAAGCTAGTTGAAGATGAAAACTTGCTCAGTAGGAATCCGTTCCCTCATTGACATCTTTGGAAAATGGAATCGAGGATCACTTCTTTAATTTCAGCCTTGTAGTTTCACAAGCTGATTGATAAACTCGACTTAATCAATGAATCAGTCGAGCATGAACATGAAACTCATATATAAACCAAGTTTGAAGTAATTGTTCCCTCCGTTTCATTTTAATCTACACACTTATACTTTTCACGCATGCCAATGCAAAACTTTGAGGACATATATCTTTAGTTTTGTATTTGTAAAAATTATAGAAAGTACATATTAAAAAAATACTTCCTCCGTTTCACAATAAGTGAAACATTTTCCTTATTTGGAATAACCACAATAAGTGAAACCAAGCTCCAAATAGTAAAAAAAGTTCACTTTTATTACAAATATGCCACAAAAAAGTAAGAGGGGACCACAAATTCAATACTTCACTCTACTTTATTGTGGTCCCTACTTTCTCTCTCTAAATTCCTTGGTAACTCCCCACTTTCTCTATGTTTCACTTATTATGAAACGGAGGTAGTACATGTTATGATGAATCTAACAAGATCCCACATGACTATATTTTCATCCGCATATAAATCACAAATGATGGTCAAAGTGATATTTGTGAATAGTATAAAATATCAAAGTGTAACAATTAAAATAAAACGGAGGGAGTATATGGGTAGACTGAAAGCTCTATCTTGAACTTGAATTCACTTAATTACATTAATGGTAGTAAGCCCAATTTTGCTCATTTACATTTCAACTACATTCTATTATCTTTGTCCTACAATAAATTTTTCATAAGTTTTTTTAAGTCAAACGTCATAAACTTAAAAGTGTAATTTGAGTGAAATATTCTATGTAACACCCCGATAATTCTCTCTTTTTTAGAAAATACTTTTATAAATACACAAGTGGAGAATTACCCAAGTATTATAGCCCATGTGACAACGTATCGGCTTATTCAGAATTTTGCAGCGGAAAAACGATTAACAAAAACCAACTTTATTAAAACTAACTAAGTAAATGACAAATGTCGAGAATCTAAACAACCAACTTAAATATTCAAACAACTGAAATAAAACATGTTCCTACGAAAGCAGAAATTAACCTATGCTAGATACACAGTCTCTCCACTCCAGATTCCCAATGAGATGCACATCTGCGAACCTATAATGTCAATGCTATATCGACTCTGCTTACCGGAAGGATTATCACAGGATCAATAGGCAAAGCCATGATCACACACACAAATAAAGCACGTAATCAGCAAAGCTGAGTACTACATATCAAACACAAGTAATCCTAAACATGATACAAAACAATAACTTGCATGAATAAATAATAAAGTAATCATACAATAATATGCAGGCAACTTTTACTGAACTAGACTCTAAATATCATTTCTTCCTTTAAAAGGAATAGTTATTGGAACGAGTTGTCTTGCCTACTAATATGAAATACGGGAGCTACCACGTATTCCAAAAATGACCTGCGATATTGAGGAACCTTTGAAATAAAAGAGGGATGGTGATCAATCCATTCCTAGAAAAGCTATGGCACGCTCACCATAACCCCAACCCTTAATGTCCAACTCTAGACGTGCATAAGTCTAAAATCTATCATTATTCTTGTTACGCTTTACGTTATTTACATATTATTACTGGTGTTGATACAAACACATACCAATAACATATAAATAGAAATCAGACAATCACAACTGAATTTCTTTTATCTTTGGATTTAACAAGTGATCACAACTTACAATCCAAGACTACTTTAATTCCTTCTTAATCTTAACTTCCTTTAATTGTTGAACCTAGCCAACAATAATCTTACCTTTATATAGGTATAACTTGTAAACTTATCAAATAAGGTCCACGGTCCTCATAAGATAATAAGAATAATACTTCTCAAAGAATACATGAATAAAATGATTCACTTTATAACATATACTAATTGTTATGCGAATTAATAAATAAACTTCCTTGACATGCTTGCATCAATTATTCCATACAAACATATAATTCGATATTCATAATAACTTCCAAGTCACATGTTGTACACAGGCATAAACATGTAAAATAATTCCAGAAATCACATATCTGAACAAAATAGGTTCCTATACATGATACTAAAATTTAATTCTTCCTTAGAACATGATACTAAGCCACATAGCATGTAATTATGTACGTAACTCGTATATACTAGCCTGTAGGCCACTTTTAATCCGTTAAAAGTTCCCTACTAGATATTCTCCACCTAGAAAACAAGGTAACTAAAATTAATAACTTAAAATAAAAATTATAGTTGCTTTAAATAATTTCTAACCCCTTTAAAACACGTTTAAAAATCGATTTTAGGTGTCAAACTTGGATTAATTTTAATTCCTAGCATAGTACTACTATTCTAGCAATTAAAAACCCTTAAAAACTCTATAAATAACCCTTTTATGAAATTACAGCATCTCCAAACTTTAATAAACCTTCTTAAAACATGTAAAATATATTTAAAATCACATACTAAGTAAATCTCATAGTACATAATATACTACTATAGTTTTCTAGCAATTCGAAACCCTAAAACTCACGTATTCATGATTAAAATTATAAATCTAATCATAATAATAAATCTGAAATTTTCTTCTAACATATAAACTATAGATAACGAAATTACTTATTAAAAAAAGTACTTTAAACTAATCAACGTGATTAATAATAAATAAAACATAAAAATATGCAGTCTTTAATGAATCTTAAGAAGGAAGAAAAGAAAACAACCACGAAAGAGGAGAAGAAGTGGGCGCCGGTCAACAGTTCCCACGGCAGCAGTCACGGCGGCAGAAATTTCGGAACTTTGGAAGACTTGTTACGTTTCTTGTTGAAGAAGAAACGTTACTTGAAGAAGAAGAAAATTATTTTGAGAGAGAACCGAAAGAAACGTGAAAGAGGAAAAGGAGAGAGATGGTCGTGTGAATTGAGGAGGAGGAGAGAGAAAAATTTTCTTTTGTGTAAGGATAAAATAATTGAGAAGTAAGGTATTTATAAGGCCCCTCCTTTTTAGGCTTAGGAAAAGAGATAAAATTCTAGTGAAGATTGATGATTAATAAGATAATCAACTTAAGACTTTAATCATCAATAGGACTCTTTTCCTTTTTATCCTTTTAGGATTTTCGATTCCATTAGACTTCTTTTTCAATGTACTTTAATATTTATAACTTTTATTAAAACATGCTTAATTAAAATATTTCTAATTTTATTAAGCCATGAAAAATAATTACATTGGACTTTTAAAATAGTCAACCTTTTTAAATAGTCAAATCATTTTCCAAACTCATTTGAGTTTGAATATAAATATATAAATACTTAAATATATTTATAAAATCCTTTAAAATTATGGGGGATTACATTTTATAATACCATAACTTATTTTGTAACATGCATATTGACATACACAAATAAAAATGACATAATTATACAAATAATGACACGAATCCCATATCATTTGATCATTTGTTTTATGTCATTTGAGTTTTTTTACAAAGAAAAAACAGTGTTTTATTGTAGGTGGTTACACCATAATTTATGATGTAATATTTAAATTTTTATGTAAATTTAAACCTTGATTTCTAACCAAAATTTAATAAATAATTTGATATTGTTAAACTCATCTGAATATGCACATTAAATTAATATTTAATTAACGATACTAGTGTTCAAATATATATTTTGATTTTTTCATAACTCATAAAGACTGCAAACATGCATGACACCAACCAAATTGGAATTTAAAACGAAAGTGTTTCCAATTGTGAAATTAAAGTACGTTCCAAGGAAAAACAAAGTCATCATCGTCATAAGCAAACCAATGAAAGCATGGTTCATGATGTATTTAATCTTCTAAGATTAAATAACAAGTGCGGAAGTTATGAAATCTAATTAACAATGTTCGGACAACTTAAAGAACCAAAGAATAGGATAGTTCTTAGTTTATTCAATGATAAAGGCAAAGCCACCACAAAGAATAAAGCTAAGGGTTTTGAATGTATAAAGGCAAATCCACCAACAATCAAGAGAATTCTGTAAACACACTCAAGTTTAGAAAACTCTCGAAAATCTTATTAATTCACTATGTTAAAATTCGAACTACATAAACTCTATATATGCTAGTTTAAACATACTAATCCTAGTAGGAAACAAATATAGTAATCCTAATAGGCTTAGGACAAATCCCTAAGTCCTAGATTCTCTAGACTTCT
Source organism: Beta vulgaris subsp. vulgaris (assembly GCF_026745355.1). Lineage (NCBI taxonomy): Eukaryota > Viridiplantae > Streptophyta > Magnoliopsida > Caryophyllales > Amaranthaceae > Beta > Beta vulgaris. Next base: position 26,319,095 of record NC_079206.1, read on the forward strand.
TGAATCATGTAAAATCCATCGTTTTAAGAACGTAGGCAAAACCATGATTCCTAATACAAGCAAAACTAGGAATGCAATAAAGATATGAGTCCTAACAGAACTAGAACTCTCATAGGCATGCTCACATCACACGCCTACTCTATACTACCTAAGTTGGTTAGCAATCATGCTACCACCTTAGTAGTCATCCCCATGAAGAATCCTCCATGTACATCAATTGAGCCAAGGTCTACTGAAACATTCTTGTGTACAAGAGCTAGTAAACTTGCATCAACTACTCCAGTATCATTTCATCACCGTTATAAGTTGTCATAACAACTCCGACTGACCAAGTTCAGATTATCCTATAAATTGCTGGCTAGTAAGAGCACAAATCATACATATACTCAAAATTAAAGTTTTGGCACCAAGGAAGACAAAAACAATACCCGTCGTAAACCAATGATGTTTTAAATCTTGTAGAAAAGCAGCCTTGCATGATTGACAATTAAAACATAAGATATTTGGATCATTATCCCATCTATTGCAGTCATTGTTGGAGTAGTTTCCAATTTCTGGCTTTATCCATTTTGCCGGACTGGTGTAATTGAAATTACACTCTTCTGGGGGCTTGCAGCAACCCCACTGTAAATTTGAAGCAATCCACATATTAGTACAAGATATATTTTTCTAAAAGAAGAAAAAAAAACCTTCTCTAACTAATACTTCTCCCGTCATTACTACTCCATGTTGACTTGAATTCTTGTATATTCACAATATCACTTTGATGTAATAGGTAAGTGGTTGTCTCAATGTATATTTTTTAAAAGTTTTTGAGAAGAGTTCCATTCAATCCAACTTCGTTTTCCTCACTTCCACCTTGAGTACAAGGTGAGTGTTTCGGCCCAGGGTAATGCAACAAATCAACGCCCTCTCATATTGCTGATCTATCACAGACGTGGCAAGAAAGGTGGTCTCAATATATATTTTTTAAAGTTTTACATTTTTTTATAGATATTTCTACTAATAGATTAGTAAAGATTTTGGTGGTCGAAATTGTATTTTGGAGACGTAGAAGTCAATGTAAAGCAACTAAAAAACAGAGGAAGCACGAGTATTTAGATTGACAAATATTGGAATTTTCTTTTTGATAAGAGATAATCATTGAGATAGATAGGTTCAGAAAAATTCCTTAAAAACTGTTATAAATCCTACTTGGTACAACTAAATTCTTTTAACCAATCTTAAAAATTAGCATGGAAATCCATTACAGTTACCATATCTAATTAAGTTACCCAAGATATATTGAAAAATATTGGCGTCTGCGACAAATGAACAAGGTTTTTGTGTCAACATCTAAGCTATGCCTTAATAGCGATAATAATGAAAAAAGAAGATATGCAGAGGTCTTACTTCAAAAGCATCCAGAGGTCTTTGGTAGAACTCATCAAGTTTATCCAGTTGATATTGATTAAAGAATGCGTTGCAGACACGCCCTTTTATAACAGCCTTCTTGTAGTAGTTTTCCCAATTATTAGTATCATTGACCTTCTTCACCATCCAGTGGGAATATGATTCCACATGATACTCCTTGTAAGATCTCCCAGGTATAGATTTTCCTCCTCCTTTTGTGCTCACTGCCAACGCAAATATTCCGAGAGCGGCCATCGCAACGAGCAAAGGAAATGTACAACATGCCATCTTCGCTAAGCCAAGTTCAACATGGCGAGTCAATGAGCAGCTGATGTAGCAGAGAATGAGGAGTGCCACTCCCATGAGGATGAGACTCATCCCTAGGAACCGAAAGCCGAAGCAACCAGCGCTCAGTTTGGTAAGTAGCATGGCTCCAAAGAGGATTGCAAACCCAATGTTTGTATACTCAACAACAAAACAGAACAAATAACAAATTTGATCGCCGGACAAATTTTCCAAATCCTTTGGACGAATGGAAGGCATTTTTAACTAAGTAAGCTATCTTTTTTTTTTTTTTTTCAACACACTAAACAGGTTCTTTACTTATTTTATTGCTCTTATTTCGGGAGACATTTGCTAAGACATTTTGATAAAAACTCTTTATGTAGGCTAAACCCGCCTTATCTATATAATAGAGGTGATAGATAAACATTGTTTGGTAATTAATATTCTCTGATGCACCGATACGTCAAATTAGTTGATCTTTTGTGTCTATTCACACTGCTCGCCTTTGAAGACTGAAGTAAACCCTTTGAATGCTTTTGAAGTCTTCTATTACAGTAATAGTCCGACCAGTGACGTTGACGTCTGCTAGTCTCCGCTCCTGCAAGATTGTCTGTTCACATTACTACATCACACCATTCACTCAAGAGTGAAGATCGCAAATAAGTACAGGTGCATGTAGAGTATGGTGTGCCCTTTTCTAAACTATGTCGTTTTATCATTTTTAGAGTCTATAATTTTAAAAAATTATTGTTATTTGTTTCCTTAAATTTTGCAAGTAAAGATTCTTTTTTCAAATTTAAATTTATAAGGTGTGTGTTCTTTTGTCTTAAGTGTAGATGTTCATTTACTATATGTTCTTTTCATTATAACATTTGTTCTTTTATAAATAGAGATTTACACGTTCTTTACTTTTAAACCGTGTGTTCTTTTTAAAAGTAGAAAAGTTGTTGAAAAAAGTTCGTGTTCTTTTATATTAATTGTATGTTCTTTTTGGGTGCACAATAAGCATTGTGCACCCTAGTCCATAATCCACGCTTTCAGTGAAGATGACCTTCTATTATTCCTAATAGAAATTAGAAAACTTCTACATTTTTGTTCTTATGTTTTATCAGTCAATGGGTGATTGAATTTATGTTCTTTTTATATGGAAAGAAATTGAATTAAACTGAACTGAATTGAATTGAATTAAGCTGAACTGAACTGAGAGAAATCGAAATGTATAGAGAAACTAAACTGACTTAAAATTAAATACACTGAAGTGAAAATAAGTCCAAAAGAACACTACTACTTTTAACTATTTTATTGGCTTATTTTATTGCTTGTTGTGCTATCAAATACTCAATTTCTTTTTAAGTGCAACACTACTATTTTTACACTATTCACACATCTCACTGTTTCTCAATTCTCATATAATTTTTGCTCCAAATTACTAATGAAAATTCTAAATTTTGAAAATGCGAGACTACAATGAATGTGAGCCACCCACCCCAGCTTTCTTTTTTGTTTTGACATAATTTTAGAAAATACCAAAATCATTTATTCTAATTTCAGAATATGTTTTAAATAATTTCGAAAAGGGGTGTGCTATGTACAGCAAAAAAAGGTTAAATACAGCAAAACATATTAAAAGACTAACCTATCCTTTGAGGGGTCACATCTGAGAAGGGTCATTTATGACAAATGACCTCCTTTTGGAGGGGTCATCTATGACAAATGACCCCCTTAGGCTATGTTTAGTTCACCTGAAATTATCTTATTTGAACTTATTTGATCTGATCTGATATGAACTTATTTTTGCTGATCTGATTTGATCTGAACTTATTTTTTCTGATCTGATCTGATCTGAACTGATCTGATTTACAAGATCTTATCTTTTATAAAATATATTATTACTATTATATTATTACTTTGTAATTCATTATTATGCAATACATTATAAGATCTTCTTTATAGTAATACTATTATTATCATTTTATTTTTATTACAACTTTTACACAACTTTTAATAATAATAATTATATTATATTATAAGAACAACAATAATAATTATAATCATAAAAATAATTATTATTACTAAAAATAATTATATAACTTAAGTCATTAATTTATAAGAGCACTTATACAATGTTTCACACTTTCCCTTAAAAAAAATGTTTCACACTTGAGAAGTCGGCAGACTCAACTCTTTTTTTTATATATAAAATAAAATAAGATATACAAACAACTATGACTTGCGCATAAAAAAAAATAGCGTGCAACTTCAAATAGCTAGAGAGATTTGGAATTCGGTAGGAAGAGGTGTACCGAATCTAAATTTATAATTTGTTTCTCACACTTAGCTTATTTTGAAATGTAATCCAAACTTAGTAGTTTCGTTGTCATGGATTTGAGCTATCATATTATATATTTCTTATTTTTGCGTAAATCTTATGTTCTTAACACGTGGCTTTTAATTTTCTATTATTTAATAACAACAAAATAACTTAATATAATGATAACAATGACATTTATAATGGTAACAATAAGATTAATAATAATTACCAATATTAATAATTAATAAGTACAACAACAACAATAATAATCCTTTTGAACAAATGTCCTAGTAAGTAATAGTACTCCCTTTGTATTTTTTATCTTTCTCACTTAGAATCTTGACACTATTCACAATTAGAGAGAATCTTTTAGATTTTTCTCAATATATAAGAAAAAATATAGTCATGTGGGGTCTTGTTTGATTCGTCTCAATGAGTATTTTATTAATATTCAATTAGTATAATTTTTACTAATATGTAATGAAAGATATTTAATAGCAATAATGAGTTTTTAAATATAAGCATGATCTGAACTGATCTGATCCGATCTGATCTGGTCTAATCTGATCTGATCTGAACTTATATTTTCTGATCTGATCTGATCTGAACTTATTTTTTCTGATCTGATCTGATCTGAACTTATTTTTTCTAATCTGATCTGATCTGATTAGATCTGAAATAAGCAAAAATAAGGTGAACTGAACATAGCCTTATATGGAGGGTCATCCATGATAAATGAGCCAATTCCCGCCATACCCCTACCGCATCAAACATATAATATAATCTGACACGAATACTTTAGGCGCCGGCTATTATGTTAAGGGGATGCGATAGGCCCATTTCAGAATTTTTCCCAACCCTAAAAGGCATCCAACTTTATTAATAAATGTGACACGTTGGCTTGTGTGCGCAAGTACTTATGGTAATGTATTTTGCTGCATTGCTGCACCCCTGTGTACGAGATTTTTTTTCTTAAAAAAAAATTAAAATTAACCATGGTTAAGTTAGGCATAATTTTAGATGCTGTATTTATCCCTTTTTTTTTTTGCTGTATATAGCACTTATGTTTCGAAAAATATAAAATAAAAAATTATGAAATACCCGAAAATTAATTTCGGTAAAGATTTTCTTTTTACCCAGATTATCTCTCTCCTATCCTCTACCCTTTTCTCCCTCAAATCTACCATGGATCTTCGATTCTTCTCGAATTTTCAGTAGATCTCTTACTTGGAACTTTCTAATTCCATGAAATGGTAAGAATTCATTTAGAAGTTTTAATTTTCGATTTTGGGGGAAAATTTTGAGGAATTTTATTTTCACTTTCATCTCTTTCATCCTCGTAAATTCATAAAATAGATGAACAAACACAAAATTGATGATCGTATGCAGACCATGAATGCCCAAATTTTAATGGAAATTAAGGTTTGAGTTTTAAAATGAAGAAACTCAAAATCAAAATTCTAGGTCATTATGAATTTAACAAAAACATGGTTTGGATTGTTGTAAGATGTTGGAAAACCGCCAATTTGGGACCGATTTGTGCGTTTTTTGAGTGTTGATAACCATTGTCAAACTAGATGAAGAATTTCAGAGGAGAGAGAAAAATCAAAATGTTGAAGATGAAGTTGAAAGAAGATGACTGAACAGACACTTTAGGTAATTACTAAATTAGGTTTCGAAACAGACACTTTAAGTAATTACTAAAGTGGGTTTCGGTAATTACCAAAACGTGATAGAAATTAAGAGAAGTCTCAAAACCTCTAATGTCAAAGTGTATTAAAATATAAACAATTGAAAAAAACAATTCGAAGTATAAATTAATCAATATGATATAAATGTGTTAATCCAAATAAGCCAAATAGAGTTATAAAGTCACAATATGTAAGAGAAAAGAATGTGATAATAAGTTTGGTAATGCCCAAAATAATTTTTGGTAATAACCAAAAAATATTTGGTAATTACATAAAATCATATGATCTGGGGCTAATTTGGGTTTTTTTAATATAAAGAGGGACAATGGGGGACCCAAAACTCAGGTCAATGGGTTATGGACAGGTACTTGGCCTAATGGACCCAGCGGCATGATTTTCCAATCCACATAGGATTACTTTGTTGTGTAATGAGAATAGATTGTGATTGGATATGTTTGGTAATAGCCAAACCATGTTTGGTAATAGCCTAAAAGCATATGATTAGGGGTTAATTTGAGCTTTTTATTACAAAGAGGGACAATGGGAGCCCAAACCTCAATTCAATGGGGTTTGGTGAAGTATTGGGCCAAATGGACCTAATGGCATGATTGTGCAATCAACATAGGGTAGCTTTGATGAGTAATGATAAATGATTGTAATTGGGAGAACATACTCCACTTAGTATGTTTAGTAATACGCATAACATATTTGGTAATTACCTTAAAACATATGATCTGTGATTAATTTGGGCTTTTTAATACAAGAAGGGACAATGGGGCACGAAATTCAACTCAATGACGTCTGGTGAGATATTGGGCCTAATGGACCCAATGACATTATTGTCCTATCCCCAGAGGCTTTCTTTATAAGTAATGCAAATGGATTGTGATTAGATATGTTTGGTAATACGCAAAACATGTTTGGTATTAACTAAAACCAAATGATTTGGGGTTTTTAGTACAAGGAGGGACAATGGGGGCCCAAAACTCAAGTCATTGGGGTTTGGCGAGGTATTGACCTAATAGACCCAGTGCCATGATTGTCGAATCCCTATATGATTGTTTTGATGAGTAATGATAAAGGACTTGGATTGGGAGAACAACCTCCACTTAGTAGGTTTGGTAATCCCCACAACATGTTTGGCAATTACCTTAAAACATATGCAATGTGGTTAATTTGGAGTCTTTAATACAAGGATGGACAATGTGGGCCTAAAACTCAACTCAATGTGGTTTGGTGAGGTATTGGGCTTAATGAACCCAATAACATGCTTGTCCAATCTCCAAAGGATTGATTTGATAAGTAATTAAAATGGATTGTGATTGGATAGGTTTGGTAAGGTCCAAAACATGTTTGGTAATTACCTAAAAACATATGAGTGGTTAATTTTAGCTTCTTATACAAGAAGAGACAATGAGGTAACAAACTCAAATCAATGGGGTTTGGTGAGGTATTGGGCCTAATGGACCGATTGATACAATTGTCCAATCCCCATAGGATTGCTTTATAAGTAATAAAAATGGATTGTGATTGGATAGGTTTGGTAATGCCCAAAACATGTTTGGTAATTATCTAAAAACATATGATCTAGGGTTAATTTGAGTTTTTAGTACAACGAGGGACAATGGGTGCCTAAAATTCAAGTTAATGGGATTTGGTGAGGTATTGGGCCTAATAGACCCAGTGATATGACTGTCCAATCCCCATAATATTTCTTTGATGAGTAATGCGAATGGATTTTGATTGGATAGGTTTGGTAATGCCTAAAACATGTTTGGTAATTATCTAAAAGCATATGATCTTGGATTAATTTGGGTTTTTAATACAAAGAGGGACAATGGGGGCCTAAAACTCATGTCGAAGAGTTCTGTGAGGTAAAAGGCTTAATGTACCTAGTGGCATGATTGTCCAATCCCCGTAGAAATGTTTTCATAAATGATGGGAATACATTGTTATTTATAGGTTTGATAATGGCCAAACATGTTTTTTAATTATCTAATAGTATATGATATGGGATAATTTGGAATTTTTAGTACAAGGAGGGACAAAAGGAGTGCAAAACTAAAGTCAATGGAGTTTGGTGAGGTATTGGGTCTAATGGACTTAATGACATGATTGTCAGATCCCCATAGGATTGCTTTATGAGTAATGAGTGGATTGTCATTGGATAGATTGGTAATGCATAAAACATGTTTGATAATTATCTAAGAGCATATAATTTGAGGTTAATTTGAGTTTTTTAATACAAGGAGGGACAATGAAGGCCCAAACGCATGTCAATGAGACTTGGTGACGCATTGGGTCTAATGGACCCAGTAACATGATTGTGAAATCCAGATAGGATAGCTTTATGAGTAATGTGTGGATTGTGATTGGACCGATTGGTTATGCCCAAAACATGCTTGGTAATTATCTAAAAGCATATGATATGGGGTTAATTTGTGTCATTTAATACGAACAATTGGGGTGCAAAAACTCAAATCAATGGGATTTGGTAAGGTATTGGTCCTAATGTACCCAGTGACATGATTGTCCAATCCCATAGGATTGTTTTGATGTGTAATGAGAATGGTTCGTGATTGGATAGGTTTGGTAATGCCCAAAACATGTTTTATAATTATCTAAAAACATATGATTTGGGTTTTTTAGTACAATGAGGGACAATGGGGCGCGGCCCAAAATTCAAGTCAATGGGATTTGGTGAGGTATTGGGCTTAATAGACCCAGTGATATGACTGTCCAATCACCATAATATTTCTTTGATGAGTAATGCGAATGGATTTTGATTGGATAGGTTTGGTAATGTCTAAAATATGTTTGGTAATTATCTAAAAGCATATGATCTTGGATTAATTTGGGCTTTTAATACAAGGAGGGACAATGGGGGCCTAAAACTCAAGTCGAAGAGTTTTGTGAGGTAATAGGCTTAATGGACCTAGATGCATGATTGTCCAATCCCCGCAGAAATGTTTTGATAAATGATGGGAATACATTGTGATTGATAGGTTTGGTAATGGCCAAACATGTTTTTTAATTATCTAATTGTATATGATATGAGTTAATTTGGGATTTTGAGTACAAGGAGGGAGAAAAGGAGCGCAAAACTAAAGTCAATGGAGTTTGGTGAGGTATCGGGTCTAATGGACTTAATGACATGATTGTCAGATCACCATAGGATATGAGTAATGAGTGGATTGTCATTGGATATATTGGTAATGCACAAAATATGATTGGTGATTGTCTAAAGGAAAAATTATCAAGAATAAGTTCACCTTTGCGTTGACCGCTTTTAACAAGTCAACCTTCATTTATTCCAATAGCAAGTAAAGCTTCTACATGAATTAGCTTTTAACAAGTTTTTTTTTACTTATGACCTGAACAATGTAAACTTTCATTTTAAACTTACTATTCCCTTTGACTTATTGACTCTGGCAAAAAAAACTCCCTCCACATTTCGTTTCCCCTAACTGTTCATATAACACACTCTCCCTCTCTCTCCTGTTCTTCGTCTCCAAGTCAGCCATTGAAGCTCAAGCAAATCAAAGTTCGAATTTTTGCAGCAAAGGTAAGTTCGTATTTTCTTTTTTTTTTCTTTTTTTTCGCACCAGAATTTTCTCGAATTTTTCCATTTTATTATTCGAAACTCTTGGCTGAATGCATGTGTGTGGTGTTTGATTGATTTATTCGTAATAGTTAATTAGTTGCTTTGAAATGGTTTGATGTTGAATGTAAACAATTAGGGTTGCAATTTTGGGTTGAATTATGGTTGTTGATGATGAATCAGTTACTTAGTTTAGGGTTTCCATCCTTTTTTTTTTGTTATGTGTTTGATATGTTTGTTAAATGAATTTAAATTGGTATGGAACTCATATTGAGAAATATATTGAATTTTTTAGGTGGCAATGGCTAGTAGTGTTTGAGATACTGTTACCTTAAGGTATTGGCATGGTGGGAGGTATAAAGAAGCTAGTACAAGGGAGTTAATATATGCAGGGGGGCAAGGGAAGACAATTGGTGTTGTTCCTGATGAGTTATATTTTTGGGAAATTATGGATTTGGCTAAGAAGTGTGGGGATTATAGCACAGTTGAGGCAGTTTTCTATTTACATCCTGGGATGGGGTTGTTAGATGGGTTAATAAAGGTAGAAGATGACAACGGTGTTCTTGCACTTTGTGATATAGCAAAGAAAGAGAAAAGTGTGGACTTGTATGTGTTGCATCAGCAGGCTTACCCCACTTTCCCATATAAATCTCCCTCTAAATCTCCTAGTAAGACAGTAACTCCTTCTCAACCACCTGAAACACAATTAATAAATCAAAAAGCAACCAAACCCCAAAAGCTTACACCAAAAAGGGGAACCTTATCACACCACCCTCCCTTAAAAAAGACTTGACTCAAGTCTAGATATTACAATTAAAATCAGGGAACCTTTTTTCAAAATATATAGCATACTCCCAACTAGCTTCATGATCTGGACATCCTTCCCGTTGGACCAAGTATTGAACATGGGCCATATTATGAAATTTGATAGTCCTCCTATCCAATATAACGGTTGGATGAATTAAGAAAACATCGTCTTGGCCTTGTAACCAAATTGGAATATGTGTAGCAATAGGTAGAGAACCTTGAAATTTCTTCAGTTGAGATACATGGAAAACATCATGTATCTTAGAATTATTAGCAGGAAGTGTAAGTTCATAAGCCACCTTTCCAATCTTAGCTTGAACCCGAAAGGGCCCATAATACTTGGGAGACAACTTATGATTAGTTCTGGTCTGAATTGAATGTTGTTTGTAAGGCTGAAGCTTTAGCAAAACCCAATTGCCCACATCAAAGTGTCTATCAGTCCTGTGTTTGTCAGCTTGAGCCTTCATTCTACCCTGAGCTCTAGTCAAATGAAATTTCACCATAGCCAGCATTTGCTCTTTTCTAAGCATGCTTCTATCCACAACTTCAATAGAAGATTCGCCTGCTAAGTAAGGTAAATGAAGTGGTGGTGGTTGATTGTAAACCACTTCATAAGGTATTAACTACAAACACTAGTAGAAAAGGACGATTTGCGTCGCCCCATTTGCGTCGCATGAAAGGCAAAACGACGCAATAACGTAATTTGCGTCGCACGTAAAGAGGAGTGCGACGCATAACATGGGTACATAAGTACCAGATACAAGGTATATGCGTTGCACGTTCCTTAGGTGCGTTGCAAAAGCCCAATTTGCGTCGCACCTTATTCAATGTGCGACGCAGATACCAAGGCCACGAGGCCCACTTCCCTTTTTATTTCAAAAATCCTAATAATTGCGCCCACATTTCAACCCTAATTCTTCGCATCAACTCTCAGCTGTCACTCATCTCCCCTCTCTCTCTATCTCTCTATATCCCTCCCTCACCAACCCTAATTTCTCCTCTCTCCGTCACGTTTAATTTTACAGTTCATCATTTCATCATTTTTATCCACACAATTTCATAACGTCACCGGGACTTTCATCATTTCAATTTCTTCATGCTTCTCATGTGACTTCTCAGATCTAATATTCGAAGGTAATTGGAGAAGAGCAGCAAACTTTGTGAACTGCATTCGTGAACTTCATCCATATTTATTTTTGGTTCTTAAAAATACCGATTTCGTTCTTCGCACTTCGAGAATAAGGTAACTTGTTTATTTTTTTATTTTTCTTTTTTTTCGCCTGTCTTAATTTTTCGTTATTTGTCATTTTTTCCAGATCTGTTTAAAGACCTCCTCGTTTTTTCATTTTCGTCTGTGTCGACACATTGCTGCATTTTCGTTTTCATTTTTTCAGATCTATTCGAATTATGAGAACAAGAAGGAAGGTCAAGATGTGAAGGAAGCTCCAAAATTTTTGTACTATATTAGTTATTGATAGATTTGTTTTTATGAATTGTTGTATTATATATGTTCTGAAATTCCAAGCATTTTCGTTTTCATTTTTACAGGTTTGTTCGAATTTTTGTACCGTATTGTTTATTAGTTTTATTTGATTTTCCATCCTCTATCTCTACGCATTCATTGTCACACCTTGAATTTCAATTTTTTTTTTTTGAAGTTTATGTTTGGTTGTGGTGCAGTATTAAAGCATTTTGAAGTTTCTATTTGGTTGTGGTGCAGTACTAAAGCATTCATGCTTTGATATTGTGTTTTTTTTTTTATTTTTCGCATAACATCATTTGCGTCGCACATGGCACAAGGTGCGACGTAGGTGTCTGATTTGCGTCGCACCATGTGCTATGGGCGACGCAAATTCCCCTTCTATCCATGTTGTAGTTTGTAGTTTATGGAGCTGGGGAGAGCAATTTGCGTTGCACCGTATACAACGCGCGATGCGAATAGCTAAAAGATCTGCGTCGATTCCGCATACGACGTAGATCAATTATAGGCCATCTGCGTCGAGACCTCTGCGTCGGACCTAGATCCGATGCAAATTGGGGTCCTTGGTCCGATGCAAATCGACCTTTTTCTAATAGTGAAAGCTGAATGAAAATGAGTGTTGTACCACCACCCAGCTAATGGTAACCATAGAGACCATTCCTGGGGTTTTTCTCCACACATGCATCGAAGATATGTCTCTAAACATCTGTTCACTACCTCTGTCTGACCATCAGTCTCAGGGTGCTCGGCAAAAGACAATAGAAATTCCGTGCCGTGAAGAGAAAAAAGACCTTTCCAAAAGTTACTGAGGAAGGTAGGGTCCCTTTCACTCACAATTGTTCTTGGCCAACCATGTAGTTTGAAAACATGGTCTAAGTAACATTTAGCTACTTGTACAGCAGTATAAGGATATGAGAGAGTCATGAAATGAGCAACTTTGCTAAAACGATCCACCACTACAAATACGACATCCTGGCCATTGGATTTCGGCAAGCCACCCATAAAATTCATAAAGACATTCTTCTATACTTCTTCTGGAACTGGGAGAGGTTGTAATTAAGAGTCCTGGATTGGCAGAATTATCATATTTAGAGACTTGGCATATGGGACATCTCCTCACAAACTATCTAACATCCTTAGTTATGACATGCCAATAAAATATGCTTTTAAGCTCCTTTAACGTGACATCCCTACCTGAATGGCCACTCTTGGGGCAAGCGTGCTGCCATTGCATGATCTTCAGTTTCAGATTATCATCCTTTCCAGCTACAATTCTATTCCTTCTTCTCAATAAACCATCTTGAATGCTGAAATTGGGAACACTTACATCATCTCGTAATTGAACTAAGATATGTTGAGTGTTAACATTAAGGTGATAGCTCTAAATAATCAACTCCTTCAGATCTGAAACAATGACTGAGATTGCCATGAACATAACTTCTCCTCCTTTTACTCTGGAGAGGGCATCCGCAACTACATTGTCGTTTCCACACTTGTATTGAATCTCATAATCATAACCATAAGTTTTGACAACCAAAATTGTTGGAAAGGAGTAGATATCTTTTGTTGTAATAGCCACTTCAAACTCTTTTGATCTGTTTTGATTATAAAATGGCCAGCAATCAAGTATTGTTCCCACTTTTGAACAGCGAAGACAATAGCTAAGAGTTCTTTTTTATAAACTGGTAGTTTTTGCCATATGGGACCCAAAGACCTGCTAATAAAGGCTAAAGGATGGTCATCTTGCATTAGAACTGCCCCTATACCAGACTTAGATGCATCAGTCTCTAGTACAAAGGGTTTGGAAAAGTCTGGAACAACAAGAACAGGAGCAGTTGTCAATGCTGACTTCAGTGCTTCAAAGGCATCCTGAGCTTTCTCAGTCCCTGTAAAACCTTCTTTCTTGAGAAGATTAATGAGCTCTTTGTTAATAAGAGCATAATTCCTGACAAATTTTCTTTAGTAGCCAGATAAACCAAGGAAGCTTCTCAAGTCTTTCAATGAGCTAGGAACAGGCCAACTAGCAATGGCTGAAATTTTCCTTAGATCTGTCTCTACTCCTTGAGCATAAATAAAGTGGCCTAAATACTCCACTTTACTAGTTGCAAAAATAGATTTTCTAGCTTTTGCATACATCTGATTTTGCTGCATAAGCTCAAACACTTCAATTAAATGATGTAAATGCTCAGTGAAAGATTTACTGTAAACAAGAATGTCATCAAAAAACACTAGGACACATTTTCTAAGAAATGGTCTAAAACATCGTTCATCCATCCCTGAAAAGATGCAAGAGCATTAGTAAGGCCAAAAGGCATTACTAGAAAGTCATAATGCCCAGTGTGAGTTTTAAAAGCAGTTTTAAAAACATCTGCATCATGAACCCTCAATTGATGGTATCCAGCTCTTAAATCAAGCTTTATAAACACAACAACTCCAGCTAATTCATATATTAATTCATCAATAACTGGAATAGGAAACTTATCTTTTACTGTTTTCTTGTTAAGTTCTCTGTAATCCACACATAATCTCCAAGTTCCATCTTTCTTGCATACTAGAACAACTGGAGATGCAAAGGGACTTGAACTGTTTTGAATAATCCCTCTGTCCACCATTTCTTGAATGAGTTGTTCTATGACATCTTGCTTCAATGGATACCTGTAAGGCCTGATGTTAACGGGACATGCACCCATTTCTAGGGGGATTCTGTGATCAAACACCCCCCTCTTTGGAGGTAAATCCATCGGATCTTCAAAAACACCATTATATTTCTGTTTAAGGGTCTCAATTTCAGGAATTATTGAAGACTACAGATTACAGAAGGAGTAATTGTCAGCTACTTCCTTCTTAGAGGTATCTAGTACTTGTAAGAAATACAAATGAGCTGCACCTTCTAACAATTTAGCATAAGGTTCTCCCTCCATTACTTGCACTTTTTTTGGGTGAAACTCCTCCAAGCCTATATGTAACTCCTCCCACTGTAAACTCCATTAACTGCTTCTTAAAATCCCAACAAATGGAGCCTAAAGTAGCTAGCCACTGAACTCCTAACACCATACCACAAGACCCTAATGAAATCAACATGACATCAGTGGTAAAAAGCTTCCCTTGCATAACCCAAGAAAAAGTGTCACATTTATGTTGACAGGCAATATGATTGCCATCCGTCATAGTAACAGCCTGTGGAGGCATTGGACTAATGGCACAACCTAGTTTCTTGGCCATAGTCATATCCAGGAAGTTGTGAGTACTTCCTGAATCTATGAGAATATTAATGGAACAACCATTTACTATGCCTTTAACCCTCATGGTATGAAAGCTTTGATTTCCTATCAATGCAATTACTGAAATACATGGCTCACTGTTTCCAGAATGACTCCCATTTGTAATATCCAAGAATTCATCACCACTTTCATTTGAATCACTAACTTCCAACACTCCATTTCCTGCTATTTCTACACTAAATAGTTGAGGTTCTTTGAACTTACACTTGTGATTCCTATCATAGGGTTTATCACAATAATAACATAACCCCTTTGCAATCTTCTCCTGTCTAACATCTGCAGGTATATATTTGAAGGATCTTTTTGTATTTGGGTTTGTATTTGAAGGTAAGGGAAGAATAGGAGGTTTAGAATTAGCTAACACCGGTGTATCAAGAGGTTTATTTGTGGAGTAAGGTGGAAAAGAAGGTTTGTGAGTTTTAGATGAATGTGAGGTGAAGTTAGCTGTTATAGATTCTTCCTGTAATCTAGCATATTCTACTGCTTCAGCTGCACTTCGAGGTTTAGAAGCTCTTACTATAGGTTTAATATTTGGTTTATTTCCTCCCACAAAACTGTCAAGAAAGTAAGAATTAGGAAATATATGGCTTTATTGCAACATCAAAGATCTCATATCTTCAAAAGCATCAATGTAACTGTCAATTGAATCAGTTTGTTGCAATTTATTGAACTTCTCTACAAAATTCATGCCAATTTCATCTCTAAATCTAGCAGAAAGTCAATTATGAACTCAGACCAATCAACATTCCTTCTTATTGACAACTAACTGGAAACCCATTGTTCTGCTTTTTCTACCATATACAAACAAGCTAAATCTACCTTTTGCTCTTCAGGAATCTTGCATAGATGGAAGTACTTGTTATATTTTTTAATCCACATTCTGGGGTTTGTACCATTAAACTTAGGGAACTTAAGTTTAGGAACATACCCACGAATTCTAGTAGCACCATCATCATGAACTTCAGTGGATTTGACAGAAGAGGTTGGAGACTTCAAAATCTTCTTTTCTACTGTTGCCTTAATTCTTCCATTCATTTCTTGTAAAGACATCATTATTTCCTTCAAAATATCCTGTATCACCTTGTTTTGGGTTTGTTGTTCTTCCCACTTTTGTTCTTGAATTCTTAATTGTTCCTCCATGATTGTAACTCTCTTAGTTACTGCTGGTGCCAGAGTTATTTTGATAGAAATTTCAGTTTGTTATTTGATCAAACACTTAGAGTGCTGAAGCTTGGTGAAGTTATTAACAATGGCGGAATTGAACTTCTAAGCAGCAACTGCTCTGCAGCGCTGATACCAATGTTACAGGAAGGGCAACCCTTCAATTATTTTAGAATGAAAACTATGAATTCAGATAAGAGAGAGAGAAAGAGACAGAATATGAGATGAGAAAGAAGAATGTGTTTTTAATTTTTTTGAATGCCTATTACAACATGAGTTTGATCTATTTATAGCTCAATTGCTAAGTAGGAGAAAATCCCAGCTTAACTAACTCAGCTCAAGTACTTTAACAAACTCTCAACTAACTCCCTGATTATACGGAAAGTCAAAACTAATTTTACCTCCAAAAGGCTACATACATTTATAAGGCTAATTAAAGTAATTATCCTTATCATAAGGGTTGTTCGCAGGGGAGTAAGGGTTGTTTGTAGAGGGTAGGGTAGGGGATGGGGTGGTCGCATGGGGTAGGGGAGAGGTGGTCACAGGGGGTTGAGGAGGGGGTGGTCATAGGGGTAGAGGTTCTTGTTGAGGTAGGGGAAGAAGAGAGAAACAAAGGAATGGGGAGATTAGAAAAGAAAAGAGAAAAATGAAAAATGAAAAAACATAAAAGAAAAATATATATTTAATTTTACCATTTTAGCGGGTTATGGGTCTCACGGTTTAAAATGAGCGGATCGTGTTAAAATTTTGAATTATTAAAAAAATAATCAAAAATACTGGGATTAATTTGACCGAACGGCCTAAAGGTTGGATTATTAAAATTAATTTATCCTTTTATTTTTATTTTTACCACCTTTTACTTAATTACCCTGTTGTGCATTAATGTTTTTTTCTTAACTAGTTGTTGCTCCACGCGCGACGCCCCAAAACAGTAATATTGTTATATTCGCAATCGGTTAGGCAAAGGTAGCGTAATGTGTGTTTTTTCACGATATGAAACAAATAAGACAAATATAGAAGGTATAGAGAATGAGTTCGAAAATGAAGCATTTCCATAGATAGTTTCAACTTTAGAAATGTTCTTGAAATCTACTTCTATCTACATGAGCTTGTTTTGTTCACTAAGCTCGCAAAAGATGCATGCACACGTACTAATTATATACAAACTTCCATATTAATTAAAAAGCTACACATTAATTGATATAGTTTTCAAAAAAGACAAAAGTACATTAAGCGTCTTGTGAGCATTGGTGATGGCAAAATTAATGCTCTTGCATTCTTCTTTGTTCAATTGCTGTTGTGGGCAAGGTCCAAGCTACAAGAAGTCACGTTTCAAATGGTTAGTAAGCTTGTAGGGCTTGAAAAGCAATAGATAAAATGTAGAGTCTAAAGAGCTTTTCTTTTCAGTATGCATCAAAGCTTAAAGAGCTTTTCAATATCAATATTAGGTGAATGTATATAAAAATGCACCTATCTCAGGTAAACCTATGCATCAAAGTTTAGAGAGCTCCAGACATTGCGAAACGAAAGATCACAAACCATTGATCCAATTCTTCTGCTACAAAATAAAGTAAGCGAGGTATCCGAGAAGGATATAATTACTACGAGACTATTAGTTCCCTCTAATAAGGTTGGGTGCCTCCTCGGTCAAGGAGGTACAATTATCAATGAAATGAGAAGGAGAACACAGGCAGACATTTGTGTTTATTCTAAGGACGAAAAGCCTGAGTGTGCTTCAGAAGATGAGGAGCTTGTTCAGCTAAGAAATTCTTATCAATGTATAATGGTGATTTGGCTCTCTGCTTTGTTATTTTTGGAATGGTCTCATGCCAATGCTAACTATCTTTTTAGGTGTCCGGAAGTTTTGCATTTGCCAAGGATTCCTTGGCAGAGATAGCATCTAGGCTAAGGACATGATGCTTGAGGGATGGTAGTGCTGCAGCAGAACCAGCTCCACCTCCTCCAAGATCTGTCCAAGGATATGGTCCCATTAGAGGTTTTCCTCGAGGAGGATCCCCTACTGGTCCAGTTACATTTGATGGCAATCTACGCGTGCATGTTACATTTTAATCTTCTTTTTAATTCTTTGCCTTCTATTTCTATGCTCCATAAGTGCTATTTTAGCTTTTGATTTGGTCTATTTCAGGCCATATACTTTGAATTAGTAAAGGAGCCATCTTTTAACAGAAGTTCAGAGTTAAGACTATCTCATGTTGATAGAGATAATAATCATGTTTGAGGAATACTTCAACTAATTTAAATTGTGCTACCACTTGAATTACTATTAGAACTTCATATCAGCTTAATCATCACCCAAGGTAATCCATATAAATACTAAAAAGTCCGAGCTCCAGACCTAGGGAAACATTAACAGGCAGTTTTCGAAAATAACACCATCAACTACACCAAATCAAATTTAAATAACCAATATGCCATCACCACAACATAAATAACACCATCAACTACATTAAATCAAATTTAAATTCAAGCGCTAGATGTAAAGTAACCCAATCAAGACATGCTAATACGAATTCGAAAATCCAATACAACAAAAACTAATAATCAAATCATAGTGATCAGAGGGCACAAAACATGCTGCAAAAAGAAGTAGAAAATGACTTAATATAAACTCAAGAACTTCACAGATGTAATTTAGACTATATGATAAAACTAATTCAAGTTAAACTGATCGTAATGCACAAATTTAATTCAATATTTCAAAGAATTAACAGTTAAAATTGCAACACAAAAATTAACATTAAGATAGCCATATACTGCAAAAATTACTCAAAAGTTCCTGGAAATGACTCAATCATATATACCTCAAATTGTTGAACCAAAGTCTTCAGCATGATAGGCTTCCTCTTCAGAGTCCTCGGCATCATATGTTTCGTCATCAACATTAAGATAGACATTGGTTCCTCCTTCGCTAGCATAGTCTTCAATGACTGCATACACCGTGCGGAGGTAGAAATATCCATCCAAACCCTCACAATACATATCGTAGCGCTTGGTCCGTGCACAACTGAACCATCTCCAAGAAACATTCAATTCCATGGCAAGGGTGAGTATTCATCTGAATCATCTTCAATACTTGTTTCAACCTGACTGATTTTTGCGTTGCCTTTCTTTGTGGATGGGATTATTTTTTTTTTGCTGGTTGTTTTGCCTGCCTCGCGTGAACAGAACTGTGCTTGCATTTTTTAGTGCCTTTCCCTTTCCTTTTTTTACCCGTAACGCTAGCTCGAGGTGCGTGACAGGGAGACTTACAAGGGGGTATGTGAAAAATATCCTTGGCATTTTTGATGGCTTCTTTCAATGTTTCGTAGGATTCTTCGCTGAGTAGGCTAGTAGCTTCACCGGAATAGAACATCTTCCAGGCGTATGGGGTGCCATCAGTGATTGAATTGGCAAGAAGAGTGCATATATCACGTTCTTGCTGAGTTGGTGCAGCAGTGCCTGCTTCTTTAAGTTTTTTTGTAATTTGGAAGAAAAGTGCCATCAGTGGTTTTGAAGGCGTAGAAGCTGAGAAGGGAGGGAGGAGTGGAGGGCAGGGGCTTTAGGGCAGAGAATGATTAGCGAGGAAGGAGGAGGGAAGATGGTGGGTGTTTTGGTGTGGTGCATCATTTATAAAGGTTCGGTAGAAAGAGGGGAAGTTCTGGTGGCTTGTTAAAAAGGAGTTATTACGTGTAATAGGAGCTATTACTTGTAATAGGAGTTATTACTTGTGTAATGACTTAACATTATTGTAATTCAGACAGTTTTGTAACTTTTTTTTTCTTTTTTTTATTGGGAAATTAAGACAGTTTTGTAAATAGGCCTTTGCAAATACTTGTGTAGTGACTAAACAATTTATGTAACGAAGTTTTTTTTTCTCGTATAAACTTTGAAAGATACGCGTGAGGATATTTGACAGAGCTTTTTATAAAAAGTGACATTTTATATTTGTATCTTTATCACACTAAAACCAAAAGGATTATTAAGTTTAAAGATTGTATAATAGGTATAATAAATGAACTTAGCTTTAAAGTATCCAAATGCGTATGTAAAATCTAAGGTGCGGTAAACAATTTATATAACGAAGTATTATTGTCTCGTATAAACTTTGATAGCTACGCGTGAAGATATTAGATAGGGTTTTTTTTATAAAAAGTGACATGTTATATTTGTATCTTTAACACACTAAAACCAAAAGGATTAGTAAGTCGATAGATTGTATAATAGGTGTAATAAATGAACTTAGCTTTAAAGTATCCAAATGCATATGTAAAATCTAAGGTGCAGTAAACAATTTATGAAACGAAGCCAGTTTTCACTTGATTGCATTGTTTTATATGTTGACTAATGTTTGGACACAGAAGCCTTATGATATTGATGTAAACACAATGGTAAAGAGCACTTAGCCATAACATAGGCATAGGTACATAATGCTAAATAAAGGAGCAATTAAGTAAGATCAAGTGTGTAAACTTGATAAGTGAGTGTAAGCATGCTAAGAGTACTAATCTGCTGAGCTCATGGTAAAGTTCATGTAGAGCGCTTGTACACCAAAAAGAACAGCTAAGAGTACATCTGGTAAGGCTATGCTAAAGTTTGTGGAAAGTGTTTTCTCATTCAAAAGTGTTAACTACAAAAGTTAATTAATTAATAACCTTAACACATACCACTTGATTGGCAAGTAGTAGGGGTGTTGTATAGGAATGAAGCTAAGTAGAGGGGAATTTCAGCTGAGGATAAGTACTTGAAATTGATAAGTTAACATAAGTTAAGCTTACACATTTAATAAGTTAATGCGGGTGCTTATAAAGAGTGTTAACCCGCAAAAAGGGCCCAAAACAAAAGCTAACTGCCTAACAAACTTAACACGTACGACTTGCCTTTTCAAGCCCAAAATGAACAATATATGGCAAGTTAGGGGTGTCGTATAGGAACAAAGAACTTGGTTTGGAGCTAACAACACAAAAGGTTCATGTTCCTATCAGAAGCCCGCTTGATTCAAAAAGAAAGATTAGTTTCATTGGTTGTGCTAATTCCAACGAATAGCCTTTGGAACCCAGGTCAGGAACTTATTCCGTGCAAGTGCGGTTGCTGGTCCGATTTGTAAGAGGAATGGTGTTGTGCTCAGGTGTTGCGCTATGGGCTCGAATTTGAACATTCCCTGCATTAGAGCAAACAATTAGATTTAGATGCGTTTTTTGTGGGCTTGAAAAAACTCGCTTAAACCCGTGGATGGTATTGTAATGAAGAACTTCAATTGAGGCACTATAGAGGACTAACATGGTGTGTTCTGATGTGGTTAGTACCATGATTGAATAATTGGATAACAAACCCAGTTGGTTACAGATTGCAATGTAAGTTCTTAGCTTACAAGGTTAAGTGGTCAAAAAGCCTGAGCAGTTCAATAAATTAGTTCTTTAAAAGGCGCGTGTTTTTCAGTTAGAGTATAAGATGTGTTACTATGTAGGACAACAAACATGGAGTAGCAGATTAGCAGAAAGAAAGCGTGTAAGGGGAAGGAAGTTAGGGGCCATTGTTGCACCATGAAACAAAGCTACATGTGGGTTTGTAAATTGTAGTCTGGTCCAAATAGGTGGTTAACTATATTGTTAAGTGTGTACACTTACAGTAGCAATTTGATCATATATCTCAGCCGCTGGTAGGTTGAATAGTGCTTCACACTCTTGAGTAAAAGCTGTGAAGGTCATTTCTCCTGTGTCATCAGTGGCATCGAATTTGAAAGTGATCCTGTATGAGGGCGGAGGGGCAAAATGTGTAAGGAAGAACATGAAAATGGCACAGGTAAAACCGTGGGTTAACGAAAAATACCTAGGAGTGGCTATGCATTTTTCCTTGTTACAGATTTTGCACGTGTAAGAAATGTCGCAATCATTCTCAGTCCGCTTGCCACAATTGTTACAACCAACATATGGGACAATCCTAGAGCGTTCCGGATCAGGAATGGTTACCTTGATCCAATGCCTTTCTTCCTGTAGTGTATTTCCGACCTATAATCATAGTAGAACGATGCATATTTATCAAGTGTTTTGTGAAAGTGGTTTCCACGCCACAACAAGAAACACAGAAACCTAAATATGTTAACTGTGGGTGTGTTTTTTAATATGTACAACAGCATAGCACTAATAGGTGTATATATAACCTGTTTTTGCTTGACTGTATCTATTGTTAGGATTTCATTTTGTTCAGTAGAATTGCGAGCCTCACAAATGCGCGACATACGGTCAAGCACCATGGTATGCTTTTCTTCAGACCTGCAAACATGTTCGGGAACACATTAGATGTCAGTTAGTAAAGGGGGTGGGTGAAAGGTAGTATGTATTGTAGGGACATACCATTTGCGGAGCGCATTTGCCCTTTCTCCAACTAGGTTTCGATGGAACTCGGTTGCCATGGTGGTTGACAGTGAAAATCATGGAAGGAAGGTTTGAGTATTTAGGGGCAAGCACAGCTGCATACTTAATTCAAGGATTTACAACCTGGTATTTCCAAGGCTTTTTTGGGGAAACAAATGGTTATCTACTATATAGGGAATAGCCCACTAACAAGCATTGATGTTAGTCTTAGGAAAGCCAAGCATAATGAGCAAACATTGTAAATTTTAAAAAAGCAAGAATCTAGCTGTGAGTAAGTGGCTAGTATTGCTTTGCATTTAGGTTTATTGTAAGGTATCACCTTTGTGAGCAGATGGTTTAAGGGATGTGAAGCCAACAATGAGGGTTGGCCCAACCCATGATTTCAGGAAATTAGCTTTTGTTCCTGTTAGATCGTCCCATACTGATATGGTCAAGGGTTGGTCAGTGCTGTAAAAGGAAAAAGGATGAGCTTCAGTGTTAAGCGGTTATAAAAAACAGATGCATGTATGTGGCGACAATGTAGACCTGTGGTCAGTTATCACAATTTCCTGAACTTGGTGGACAACACCAGACGCAGTTGTGATTGAACGCGTTTACTCAACGAACAAAACTATTCCCAGCACATCTGCACAATGTAAGTACATGGTTAGGATATGTGCGTATGACAATGTAAATTGGCAAAGGGAGTAGGGCTGAGTACTGAATCGATCGCCAGCATCAGTAGTGCGTGGAATAGCAGCTATTGGTAGGTATTCAGGTTCAAGTGGCTTTGCTTCAGGGTCTAAGCCTTGGACTGTGGCTTTACCGCCGAAACTCATTTGGCAGTCGTCATCCCGAGTAGCATAGCGACCTAGCACCGGTTTTAGGGGTGCGTTTGCAATCTCGTATTCCTGATTGCTTTTAAAGACAGTCTCATATTCTTCAATCTGGTTTTCAAAAAGTGCTCCACGCATTGTGTTGCCCTACCAGTCATATTAGAGGCATGTAAGCTACTCATTACGATATACAGACACATACATGTGTAGGAGATGTATTCTAATTTACAAGTCAATTTGGACTGTGGGTGAAGTGATGCAACTAGCAGCTAACAATGGCTAGCCCAACATCTCAACAAGGGGAAATAAAGTGTAAAATAAGGAAGTTACCTTTTCATCTTCAAAGAGTAATTGTTGGTACCGACACAACAAGAATGTTAGGGTTTAGCGTCCGACAAAATCGGACGGTAAAAATGCGGAATCGGACGCTAAACATATTAGCGTCCGATAACGGACGCTAAAAAGCTGATGCAAAACACCTGGTCGCTAATGGCAAGATTAGCGTCCGATAAACGGACGCTAAAATATAGCGACCGCTTTTCGACAACTAGCGTCCGATTTCGTTGCTGACGCCAACTAGCGTCCGTCTTTGCCAGCGGACGGTATTTAGCGTCCGTTTTCAGAAGCGGACGCTAGTTAGCGTCGGCTTCAGCGGACGGTAAATTACGTCCTCTGCCACAGGCGGACGCTAGTTGGCGTAAGACGGTCGCTAATTCCTCGCCCTTTTCTGTAGGTCCAATATTTTAGCGGACGTTAATCTCCAAATGGCGGACGCTAATTCCTTTTTTTTTTTTTTAAATAATTGTAATTTAATAGTTTTTAACCTGTTTCGTTTTCCAATCAAATATATACTCAAGCTGTCCGCTAATGCGCCAAATTCTGCACTAATGACCTGTTTGCATTAAATATAATTCATAAATACACTAATATAAATTCATACATACATAAAAATAAGTTAACGGTTTTAACTAAATTATATGTTTTCACGTTCCGAAATATAAACAAGATAGTGCAAGCTAATGTAGGATCCTAAGTCGCACACGCATCACCACCGCCGGTGGGGGGGTCTCGAGGCCCGGGAGGGGGAATGAACCACCACACTGGCTCATCATCTGGCTGTATGTCTCCATAGTGGCCCTCATCTGCGTCAGGTACTCATCATACACCCTGCGATCCTCCTCTCTCTCCTTTTGCCTGGCGATGCGTTCCTCTTCTATCACCTTCTGCATCCGCTCACGTTCTCTTTGCATCTCGGCTCTCTCTTCCTCAAACTTCGAAGACAACTGAGAATACATGGAAGGAGTGCAACTGGAGGACGAACTACCTCCTCCCCTCGAAGACCTCTCAAAATAGAGGTCTGCACTCGTCCCCAAACCAGGAACCCACCCTTTCTTTCTGCCACCAACAGTCTCAAAGAAAATCTGGTTCGGGGCCTTGGTTTCACCTCTTTCTTCACATTGAGCAAGAGTTTTGTCATAACTTTCCTGCAAGAATGGATTAAGCAAGTTTAATACACTTACCAATGAAAATGAGAAGAAACTAAGCCATTTCGAGCCTTTTTTGGGTTTCATGTTCCTATAATCCTACCTCTATGCCTATTCAAGTTCTTATAGCTTATGCAAGTCCTAGAATACTCAATTAAACTTTCTACTACTTGGTTTTATGATTCTAAGCAAGTTTAAGACACTTAGCCAATCAATATGAGAAAACTAAGCATTTCGAGCCTTTTTTGGGTTTCATGTTCCTATAATCCTACCTCTATGCCTATTCAAGTTCTTATTGCTTATGCAAGTCCTAGAATACTCATTTAAACTTTCTACTACTTGGTTGTATGATTCTAAGCAAGTTTAATACACTTAGCCAATGAAAATGATAGAAACTAAGCCATTTCGAGCCCTTTTTTGGGTTTCATGTTCCTATAATCCTACCTCTATGCCTATTCCAAGTTCTTATGCTCATGCAAGTCCTAGAATACTCATTTAAACTTTCTACTACTTGGTTGTATGATTCTAAGCAAGTTTAAGACACTTAGCCAATGAAAATGATAGAAACTAAGCCATTTCGAGCCTTTTTTGGGTTTCATGTTCCTATAATCCTACCTCTATGCCTATTCCAAGTTCTTATTGCTTATGCAAGTCCTAGAATACTCATTTAAACTTTCTACTACTTGGTTGTATGATTCTAAGCAAGTTTAAGACACTTAGCCAATAAATGAGAAAAACTAAGCCATTTCGAGCCTTTTTTGGGTTTCATGTTCCTATAATCCTACCTTATGCCTATTCAAGTTCTATATTGCTTATGCAAGTCCTAGAATACTCATTTAAACTTTCTACTACTTGGTTGTATGATTCTAAGCAAGTTTAATAACTTAGCCAATAATATGAGAAAACTAAGCCATTTCGAGCCTTTTTTGGGTTTCATGTTCCTATAATCCTACCTCTATGCCTATTTCAAGTTCTTATTGCTTATGCAAGTCCTAGAATACTCATTTAAACTTTCTACTACTTGGTTGTATGATTCTAAGCAAGTTTAATACACTTAGCCAATGAAAATGATAGAAACTAAGCATTTCGAGCCCTTTTTTGGGTTTCATGTTCCTATAATCCTACCTCTAGGCCTATGTCAAGTTCTTATTGCTTATGCAAGTCCTAGAATACTCATTTAAACTTTCTACTACTTGGTTGTATGATTCTAAGCAAGTTTAATACACTTAGCCAATGAAAATGATAGAAACTAAGCCATTTCGAGCCCTTTTTTGGGTTTCATGTTCCTATAATCCTACCTCTATGCCTATTCCAAGTTCTTATTGCTTATGCAAGTCCTAGAATACTCATTTAAACTTTCTACTACTTGGTTGTATGATTCTAAGCAAGTTTAAGACACTTAGCCAATCAAAATGAGAAAACTAAGCCATTTCGAGCCTTTTTTGGGTTTCATGTTCCTATAATCCTACCTCTATGCCTATTCCAAGTTCTTATTGCTTATGCAAGTCCTAGAATACTCATTTAAACTTTCTACTACTTGGTTGTATGATTCTAAGCAAGTTTAAGACACTTAGCCAATCAATATGAGAAAAACTAAGCTATTTCGAGCCTTTTTTGGGTTTCATGTTCCTATAATCCTACCTCTATGCCTATTCCAAGTTTAAGACACTTACCTTGATTTTTTGGACTTTGTCGTTGATCGGAACCTTCTTTCCAGACTCATCCTCATGTGTGTATCCATGAACAAGTCCACAGCGGAAGGCATCATCCCTCCACGCTGTGCGGCCTACACGTTCAAAGACATTAATTAAATCAAGTTTTTGTATTAAATGTATTCAAACAAGTTACACTTACCAATCTCTTGGCGCGCTCTGCTGAGGAAATAGAACCCTGGACATGAGAAGGAGGTACGCTGCTGGTCAAGTCACCTCCTCGCCCGGTTCTTGCTAGCCTTCTGAGATCGTGCTTTGAAATCCTTGTCTTGAGCATTCTTCATCATCTGCTCGTGAATGCTCAGAGACAAACCATGTCGGAAAACACCACCTTCTTCTTTACTATCGAGTGGTGATTATCTTTCAATCGTTTCGCCATTTTCCTGTCGTATGTAGATCTCACTTGGGATTGAAGTTCCTCCTCCATTTATATGAGCCCTACATGCATATAAGAAACCAATCATAAAGAGTTACTTTACATATTATAAACTTAAGTATAAAGGGTTAGTTTACATATATAAGAAAACTAAGCACAACGAGTTAATATTTTTACATATTATAAACTTAACAAATGATTTCACCTTGAAAATGAGAACCAAAGGTTTTTTGTATCGTCATCAACCTGCGAATAGTTCCTCCATGGATGATGGAAATGTTGCTTGAAGCATTTAGTCATGTTGCGAATGACTCCATTGTCTTCAAACCTGATAAAAAGCAATTAAAACCAAGTGAATAACACCAATAAAATCTATTAAAAGTAATAAAGTATTACGCTCATAATATAACTTACCAAAGTCCATTGGGATCCAACTCCTTTTTTGTCACCTACCCCAGCCTCATGATTATCCTCGTCCTCTCCAACTCGCCATCACGCTCAGGCTGAGGCTCACTACCCCCATCACGAGGACCACCTCCGGATCCGGTACCTGATGACATCTGCAAAAGCTTGAAAGTAATCACATATTATAATCAATAAACTATGAAATTAATCATAAACAATTATAAAACCGTAGTACAAAATATTGAAAATCACATAATTAATCAATTTGGAAAAAGCTTCAAATTAAAAACATATTAAATGACTAAAACACATATAATAAAAATAAATAATATGTCTTACACATAGAGGTCTGCACTAGCGATAAAATGACAAACATATTGTCTTACAACAAAAGCAAACTACATAAGGTAACAAAATACACTAAACGTCATCAAACAAATCATCCTCGTCATCATCTCGTCACTCAAATCACCAGCTCGTCGCTGCTTTCATAATCACTTGGTTCTCCTTGTTCATTCGGCGCCTCAAATTCCATGATCTCATCATTATTGTTGTCGTCACCAGCATCATAATCTGGTATCTCATTCGGAGCACAAAGAACTGCAGCGGTATCAACTCTTTCCTCCTGGAGAACATCCAAATCAACCGGGGCATCAACTTCGGACCTTGCCTTCGTTTTAAACACAGCCCACCATTGCAGTTTATCCCTCCTAAGACTGGGATACGGCGCGTAGTATACTTGGCTAACTTGGTACGACAATACAAACGGATCATATTTTGGGTATTTCTTGGTGTGATTGACTTCCACAAGTTTGTATTGTTCATGAATGTTCATACCCTTGTCCGAGTCCATCCAATTGCACTTGAACAAAATTGTCTTATAAACAGCCAAATTACCATGGTACACCAGTTCAATAACCTCCTCCAAAATGCCAAAGTAATCAGCTCTATCAGCAGCTTGTACACATACACCATAGTTCATAGTTGACTTATTCTTGCCATATTCCTGTGTATGAAAGTTATATCCATTCACAAAGAACTGATTCCACGTTCTCACTTGTCTGGAAGGACCCATAGCAAGAGCTCGAGTGACATCGTCACTTGTCATGGCACCAAGGACCTGATTTTAGGAACTAAGTTAGTTCATGAAGGAATCTCAATGGTTATAACAAATAATGTACGAAACTCACATTTGTCTTGAACCAACTAGGGAACTCGGCTTCGCATTTGCTCCACACATCATCCTTAGCAATGTTCGGTCTTGAATTGACAATATAATCCTCGAATCGCCTTGAGTAAGTAATGTCACACACGTTAGGCAAAGGACAAGTAGAATATAACACAATGGGTCTACAACTTCTCACGAAATTACCTTTCATAATCACTTAAGATGCCACTGTTTGCAAGTACGTAAAGATGTGCTCGATCGTACTCCTTGTCTTGCAACCATCGCAAACGTCCATCTGTTCCCGGTCGACCGCAGTCTTCCCTGAACAACTCGGGACACCAAGACCATGTGTGCTAGCGACATCAGGATTAACATTTCTTCCTAAGTCCCTTGATTTTGTGTCAACCCCGGGCTGAAAGTAGTTGGAGCAGAAGTTCGCTATCTCCTCAGTTACGTAGGCATTGCATATTGAACCTTCAACACGTGCTTTGTTTCCCACTTTACGTTTTAAATGGTTAAGCAACCTGTCGTAAGGTGAGGATTAGCATTTATGTATGAATTCAGTATTGTATGACACTTAAAACAAATTCAATTACCTTTCGAAAGGGTACATCCATCTATACTGGACGGGACCACCAACTTTTGCTTCATAAGGCAAGTGAACCGGCAAGTGCTCCATTGAATTAAAAAATGATGGAGGAAAGATTTTTTCCAACTTGCATAAGATCTCAGCGATGTTGTTCTCTAAGCGCTTCATCTCACTGACTTTGATTGTGGACGCACACAAGTCTCGAAAGAATTGACTTATTTCGGTTATCGCCTTCCAAACATGCAAAGGAAGCAATTCTTTTAGACCAACCGGCAACAGCCTCTCCATGAATACATGACAGTCATGGCTCTTCAATCCTTGCAATTTACTGCAACTAAGATCCACGCATCTACTCAAGTTCGATGCAAAGCCATCTGGAAACTTCAATCACGTACCCACTCACAAAATACCTTTTTCTGAGCCTTGTCGAGTGTGTAAGGTGCTTTAGGCTTGGCCAAATTCCCCACACCATCATCAACAAGCTCCAGTTCCCGGGTTTGCAAACATTGCCATATCCTTTCTTGCACTAAGGGTGTCTGAAGTTTGACCCTTCACATCCATCACAGTGTTAATGAGTTGGTCGAAAAAATTCTTCTCAACATGCATGACATCTAAGTTGTGACGGATAATCAAATCTTTCCAATATGGAAGCTCCCACAAAATATTCTGTTTCAACCAACCTTTTTTATCCTTCTTCAATCGGTTCAGCGCCTCGGGACCATCAGTTGCTTTAGGTAAGTCCTTCACGCACTGCCACAGTTCCTCTCCAGACATTATGTGAGGAGCTACGCCATTCTCAACCTATTCTTACAAAAAGCAGTCTTATTCCTTCGAAATGGGTGGTCAGAATGAAGAAATTGTCGATGACAATCGAACCATGTCACTTTACCCCCATGTTCAAGCCAGAATGCCTTGCTTTTCTCCATGCAATAAGGACATGCCTTCTTTCCAGCAGTAGACCATCCGGACAACATACCATACGCAGGAAAGTCACTAATTGTCCAAAGCACGATGCTCGAAGGTTGAAATTTTGCTTCCTTGAAACATCATAGGTCGTAGCCCCAATATGCCACAACTGCTTCAACTCTTCAACTAGAGGCTGCATAAACACATCCAAGTTTCCTTTGGGATTTTTAGGTCCCGGAACGAGCAAAGAAAGAAACATGAATGGTTTCTTCATGCACATGGATGGAGGCAAATTGTATGGTGTGAGGATAACTGGCCAGCATGAATATTGCCCTCCAAACTTACCATATGGAGAAAATCCATCGGTGCACAGCCCGAGTCTAACATTTCGAGCCTCGGCGGCGAAATCGGGAAAGGTTCTATCAAAGTGTTTCCATGCTTCACTGTCACTTGGATGTGCTAAGGTACCCTGCATTCGAGGATTGTCGGCATGCCATGTCATTTTCTCAGAGATATTCTTAGTTGCAAACAACCTCTGCAACCTCGGTGTGATTGGAAAGTACATTAACACTTTTGCAGGAATAAGTTTTCCCTTAGAAGTTTTCTTGTACCGATCACTACCGCATACACTACATTTCTCTAAGTGAGCATCGCCCTTCCAAAACAACATACAACCTTTAGGACATGCATGTATCCTCTCATGAGGAAGCTCCAAACCCTTTAGAACTTTCTTTGTGTCGTAGAAAGTTCTTCCCATGTTGTTGTTCTGGGGTATCACCTCATTCAATAAACTAAGAAAACCATCAACACACCTGTGTGGTAGGTT
Organism: Beta vulgaris subsp. vulgaris; assembly: GCF_026745355.1. NCBI lineage: Eukaryota > Viridiplantae > Streptophyta > Magnoliopsida > Caryophyllales > Amaranthaceae > Beta > Beta vulgaris. Next base: position 26,349,756 of record NC_079206.1, read on the forward strand.
ATACTCACACTTTAAACTTTGATTCTAGAAGCCATCTCCAGCACGGACATCTTGCTCCCTTCATACAAGGGATTCTCGACCGCCTTAAGAAGGTCAAAAACTTCTTTGCTTCACCATTTGGTTCTTCTTCAACTGAGTTTGAACCGGCAAGCATGGCATGATCTTCAGTATTCCCTAAAGCATCCACAACCATATCCACATATGGATTTGACTGAGCAGAAGATGAGGAGGACCCCGTAGCACGTTCACCATGACATAACCACTCAAAGTAATTCGGTTTAAAACCCTTACTGTACAAATGTACTTTGACCGTGTCCACATCCAAATAACGCAAGTTATTACACCTCATGCATGGACATTTTATCTTATCACCGTCATTTAAATGAGGATGTTGTAAACAAAACTCAATGAACTTATCAACTCCTTTCACATACTCAGTTCTAAGGGCACGCCCATCAAGTCTTTCATACATCCAGCTACGTTCCTTCCTTTTCATAATTTAAAACTCTACATACAACTAGCAAGTATCAATTCACTATATTCACTACTTGTTAATGGAAGTACGTATACTAAATATACACTAAGTTTATTATACTAAACAATCAATTCAATTCGATACAACTAAATATAAGTGTAATAAACTAATCACTCAATTTATCTAAAGCATGTAACATTAATAACATTAATTCACTAATTATATGAATAAATTAAACAAGTTGATGAACAACACCAATACTAAACATGTTCTTTTATCAACAACACTTAACATATTCAATTATCAACAACAACACTTAACATATTTAATTATCAACAACAACAACACTTAACATTGTTCAATTATCAACAACAAATTCACTAAACAACAACAACAATACAATTAAAAACAACAACAAATTCACTAAACAACAACAATACAATTAAAAACAACATCAAATTCATCAAACAACAACAATACAATTAAAAACAACAACAATCATCACACACAACAACAACAACTATCAACTATGAACAACAACTATACCCAAAACCCTAATTAACAACAAGAAATTCAAGCAAAAAATCAACAAAATTAAAGTATAAATCCATACCTTAAACAACTGTAGAAGGGAGAGAAAAGAAGCGGCGGCACGGCGGCGGTTCGGCGGCAGCTCGGCGGCGGCTCGGCGGCGGCAAATAAGCCCTATAAGAGAGATGCGGCGCCACTTGAAGAGAGAGCCACGCGAAGAGAGAGAGAAAGTCGCTAGAAGAGAGAGAGTCGCCGGCAAAGTCACGCGTCGCCGGCAAAGTGTCGAGTCGCCGGCGAAGAGAGAGAAATCAGTGGCGAAAATGAAAGAGAGAGAGAAAGCAGTTTTCGAAAATTTCTAAGTGCGGTCGAAAATTTCTGGGGAGGGGTCGTTGGGTGTTTGGTTTATCCGCCGAAATAGCGTCCGCCTTTTCACTTTACCGTCCGCCAGACGGACGCTATTTAGCGTCTGTCGTAAAATCAGACGCTGACTGGACGTGGCGGACGGTATTTTGCGTCTGCGAACATATCGGACGCTATATCGGACGCTATTTACCGTCTGACTTGATTTCGGACGCTATTTCCGCGGATATCGTCTGTTTTGTTAGATGGACGCGAAGGTCAGACGCTAAAGACGCGGATTGTTGTTGTGCGAGTCTTTTTCTGAGGTGAAATCAGGGTATGCGATTTTTCCTTGAGCTTCACCTTGACCTTGTAGGCTTTTGTTGTGGGAGTCAACTTGTCGAGGTAAGTTTTCTCAGGTTTCATGCTGCAAACCAAAGATCATGCACAAGTGTGAGCAAGGGTCAATATAGGAGCCAGCTAGGAAGTTTCGGGAAAAAAACGTTACAAAGGTCGAAGGCAAAGTGTGTTAGCAAACAGGTAAACAACAAGTATTTTTTTGGGAGCGTGCGAGACTTGTGATAAAGTTAGATAGTATAACTCGTAAGCTTGCAAACAAATGAAGGAACACAACTTTGTAGCTTAGCTGTAGTGTATCTTGGCATGCTTTAAAATGTTTAAGGGAAATGTCTAACACATAATAACAATTCTGATAATAAGGCTGCCCAAATTAGCTAGATTTGTTTCTCCCCTTGACACACAGTAATTTGTAAAAAGTGTGGAAGGAATTTGGAACATGTTGGCAGTATGACTTGTAGGCTCTTAAGTGTTAGTCTGTGCAATTTTTTGTTTAATTAAGTTTATGGTGGACTTTGTCATGATGAAAGCTGTGGTAGGAAAACGGCTACAGAATATAATAATTTTGATAAGAAAATTTCCTAAAGGTTTCAGTTTTGTTTTTTGTCTTTTTAGTGTTTTGTTCCTCCACTCAAAACTTAGAAGCATGATATGCTAAGCAGACATGAGAAGCTGTTTTTTTCCTCTTAGCAATAGTGTACATCATTGACAAGTAAATCATATAATTTTCTAGTTTGTAAGGAGGTATTTAGATGTTTCAAATAATTGTGGAAAAAGAAGGGAAAGCAACATATTTGAAGTGTACTATGTAGGAATTACATTTTCTAATAGTGTAAAAGGGAAAAATAAAGGGCAGCATAACCATAAATGCTAATAATTGCTAGACATAGATGCACAAATGTAAATGTATGAGCAAAACAGGACAAAAGGCAGATCAAAGCAACAGCAGAGGAGTTATTAAACCTTTTACTGGAGAGGAAACCGTTGAAAAGCACACTGACCTTGAGTTGGTTTGTAAGTTTCCTTTTGCTGGAGAGGAAACCGTTGGAAACTATTAAACCTTTTACTCAGGGACTTTTGTATGACATACTTTCAAGTTATAGGTGGGAAAGAATAAAGAGGAAAAAGGAGGACAATCTAGTAAAGCGTGAACAGTTAGCTGCCCCCTTTTTCCTGTCCTTTTGTAGATAAAGTAGTGTGTGGAGATTTTTGATACATGTATTTGAGTACAGAATATATGATCTCTTCAGCAGCAACAGTACAAGAGTTGTCCTTTTCCACTGCTATGCTTACCCCTACTTAGAAAGTATTTGTACTTTTCCACTACTTTGTGTGTTAGAGAAGGCAACTAACCCACATCTTCAGTACAAAATAGTAGTTTATTAGTTGGCTCTGGTACTACATGTGATAGATATTTATATATAAAAATTTAGGGAAAATGTAGCATGTCTTTTCATCATGACAAGGAATTGTTTTATGCTAGGCCCAACACTGCTTTCAGACATTTTTTTTTTTTTGTTAGCTCAATTTAGAAGATTAAGAAGTTTGATAGGTAGCCCAATTTAGCAGGAGGCCCACTATGAATTAAGGGGTTTTTTTTTTTCAAAAAAGGGGGAGCCTGGTGTGCTAGGCAGATGACACTCTAACATGGGGTGCCCTGGTGGCTTTATGAGCTTAGCTAGTCTGTACATGTGGCCGAATAATTAGTCTGCCATGGTAATTAATTCAATCAAATATTTGTTACAGTTATAATTAGCAAATTCTGGTGGGCCAACATTTTGAAGATGCCCTTGAACATACACACAGCAAAAGTTTAGCAAACGGAAGAGTGGAAGAGTTGGTATAGGGAACAAGCGTAAAACGATAAACATTGGACCAGAGGCCAAGTCAAGGCAAAAATCTAGCCGTACCTGTATCTCTGAGGCACGAAGTTTAATTAGGATGAAATTGTTCTTTCTTTGTGCAGCATGGGACCAGAGGCCAAGTTACGTTTGTGAATGATTCCTCAAACACGAAAGGAAGCATACTGAATCAGCAGCAATTTGAAACCAGTAGTTTCTAGGAGCACAACCACAGACTAAATGGGTAAGTGTATTTCAATGAACAGTTGGACAAAATATATGTGCATGAATATATGAAGACAAAAGTGAATGAAGAAATACTTGTTCACACCAGCAGGCCGGAACGAACTGAACCCAAAACTTACATTGTGCACATGACACTATCCGTTGTCCAGAATACAGCACCTGTTTAGGTTTGTGTTTAGGAGTATACAACACCACATACTTTTATGCTGTGGATATCAGTTTCAAAGTAGCTGCGTGCCAAGGAGGGGGGAAGGGGCAAAGGGAAGAGGGGCTGGGAAAAACGAAGCAAAGAAAATGAAACAGAGCATTGTACGGTAAGGATTTCTAGTGTGCGCACGGTTTGCAACTATTAGTGTAGTTGCTGGTTGTGTGTACGGTGCAGGGTACAAATGGTCACCTGTTCTTAGAGTATTAACATGCATCAGGAATGTAAGTACCAAGCGTGCACTTTCAAATTAATTTATGTGTGGCACCAAAATGTGCAAGTAATTCGTTTTAGTTACAGCACTAAACATATCTAGAATTGCATTTAGGTAGTTAGAGTGTAAGTGCATAGAAATAGTTCTTCATGGCCAGTAGGGTTGCGGGTTCAACTGAATGATACAGATAATCACACTCGTGTAGACCTTCTTGATGGTCGTACTGTGACGCCATGGTTAGGAAGCCAGCTGGAGGAAATACATGCAAACAAAATAGGTCATCTCATATACACGCAGTTCTAGGAGTCACTGTAAGTTAAACGGTTGCAGGACGGTTTAGATGGTTACCTGAGGTGGGCAGTTGCTTTAATTGGCTAAAGTAAAGTGGCTTAGTAGATGAGCAGGAGCTACGGTGGAAAGCGTAATGCAGCACAAAAGGTTCACGAGCAAGGGTCAAATACTTCAATAAATGTTCTACAAAGTTGTGGCAAGGAATCAAGTGAAATTCAGGGACAAGATGACAACTGTTGCACGCGACAAAAAAATTATGTATGCTTGGTTAACGGGAATGGGTTCCTTGATACTCAGGGCACCTGTTCAGAGTTGGTCAAACAAAGAGTTAGGTATTTATGAAGCACTGGTCAGTCCCGCAGTTCCCTGGCCAATCCCACTATTGAACACATGGTATCTGCGTTATTAGTGCAGCAACTTTTCCTTGAATGTAAGTGAAATAAGCAGACTCACCGATGGGAGCAAAAGTTCAAGCTAGACAGTTTACAGGTAGTTTCTTCCAGCATATAGGTATTAATCTCAACCCAAAAAGCAACCTGCAAAACAAAGCATGAGTTATTAGTAATAGATTTGTAAGCAAACATACAAAGTTTTTGTAATGGACATGCAGCAAAGTGTAGCGTACCATGAGGCAGTTGTTATTATATAATGCCAGCCTTTTCTATCACTTTAAATGAAACAACATTCTTGACAGCAGTTTGCTGCTCTTGTGGAGATGGCTTTGACAAGACCTTAACGTTACTTGATTTTCGTGCACGTGACAAGCCAACGTAAAGTTGCCCGTGTGAGAAACAAGGCCGGTGCAGATACAAGCCCACTTGGTTAAGGGTTTGTTGTTAGTCATTGCAAAGCTAAGTTTTATAGGAAACTGTTTTCTTTGGAATTGGAAAGGATAATTGGCTGAGACAGATGGTCTGAGATTGATGCATGGTAAGAACACATATTCTCCTTTGTGATGCCCGGTTCTAATGACGCATTCAATTATGTTGGGAAAGAAGCGTTTACATATCAAACGCGTGCCATTGCACAGACCAGAAGCAGGAGCAAGATTCCGTAGCAGAATAACTGGGCTATTTTCTTTCAACACTAATTCATGGGGGCTCATACCGCCTGGGCAAAGGGTATTTAAAAATTCAGTTGGATACATGTTGCAAGTGTCATCTAAAATCATATCAAAGCTCTTGTACACAACCGCTTCCCCAGGAAATTTGGCGATGAGATCATTGTTTATCGCATCAACATCTTCATTCATAGGATTAAGAATTGCGCGATCTGTGAAAATGTTGTTGCAAAAAGGGCCTATACTGATTTCTAGGAAGACGCTTTCCACAAGCTTACCTATACAATCGGGGCTTGCATCAAATGGGAGAACAATATTGGGAGGTAATTGAACAGCTGCAACTTCAGCAGTCTGTAGAGATCCATTGCCAAGTGCAAGCAAGAATTCAGAGAATGGTTGGTCTTCTTTAGCGCGCATGTTTTCAGTGAGGCTGAAGCGTGTAAACGCGGGCCATAGGGCAGATGATACAAGGCTGGCTTCAACCGCTTTGGCTTGAGTTTTCTGCGGCACAACAGACAGAACCTCCCGAAAATCACCGCCAAAAACGATAACTTTGCCTCCAAACAGGACATTGGGATCACACAAGTCTCACAGCAACAGATCAAGCGATTCTATGTTTTCCTTTCGTGCCATTGAAGACTCATCCCAAATTACGCAGCACGTGTCCTTTAACAGTGCTGCGAGCCCGCTATGTTTGGACACATTGCAGACTTTTGAAACAGTATGGTCAAGAGGTATTTTAAAGCGAGAATGTGCAGTCCGACCAGTAACTATGTTTGCTGCAGCAATCCCTGATGTTGCTACTGGCAAAACAATTTTGTTCATAAGTCGGACTTCCGCATACAGTGTTTGGTATAGGTATGTCTTCCCTGTTCCTCCTGGTCCATCTACAAAAAAAACGGCAGCTTTACCTGTTCGAATGTGGTCCATAATAGAATCAAATGCCTCTTGTTGCTTAGAATTCAAATTTTCCTGGGCTTCTTTATACTCATCTGGTATTGGTGCATCAAGTGCATCGAGAATATCTTTAGTTCTTCTGATCTCATCTCTTTCAGGCCCCTTCAAACCTTGGAGGTCAAAATCCTCCAAAGTTTTACCCATTTCTTCAAGGAGTCGTTCAACTGCTTTTATAGTTAGTTGTGCAACCCTAAGCGGTTCCTGTGGAAACTTGCGGCCAAAGTCTTCAGATAGGTGCGTGTAGAACTGGTGCCACAAGGCTAGAGAATTGTTAGGCTTGCAGAATATCAAGACGGTTGTGAATAAACGTCGCAGCGCACCAGGCATTTCAATGCCAGCTGCCTCTTCCATGCACTGCACTATGGAATCATCTTCTTCAAGTAGCCCTAATTTCAATGCTGCCTCTTGGAATGTAGCACATAGGTAACCCTTCACGGTTCGGAGGTTTTCAAACAACGTGGGTCCACGTACATGGGTTAGAAGTAGCCGGAGGAAATACCGCTCACCCTCCGTCGGTACAACAAATGTTAGACGGCCAACAACAATTTTATGTGCACTCTTTTAGTCCATGCCTTTGCAGAAGGATTCCACACATAATGCTCTGGGAACTCTGAGTACAGGAATTGCGAAGCACCATCTTGAGTTGCATTCATCTTGAAAAACTCAGTGAGGGACGTGCGCGATCTTGTATCGCTTGCCACAATACCAGCAAGTTGTTCGTGAGGCTTGAACTGGACTGTTTGCGCATTAGGCAAATGAACTTGGATAGGAAGGACAGGAGAGTACATTTCAAAGAGATCGAATGAAAAGATCCTCCAAGCGACCTCAGACGGCGAAACCCAACGTCCATTTTGGAACTGTTCAATTTCATCAACTGGTTTGACGTCTTTCTGGGCCGAAACAGCAAAAGATATTTTGTCATGCCCTTTGTAAACATACTTGTATATGTACTTCACTACTTGGATGGTCGAGAAAACTTTGACATTTAGATGACAATCAAAAAGAGCGGAGAGGTAAGGGTTATATGGAATGACCCATCTATTATCCATTGCAAACTTGCGAATAATAGGATTTTGACCATCATCTCGCCTCCTATAAAGTGGAAAGCCATTCTCATGCGTACTTGTTTCTTCTTGAAATGCTTTTGGGTACCCATACTTGCATGCTCCTGGGCTACTTTTGTGTTTCATGCAAGGGCATTCAGGGTTGGCTGTGCCACATGGGCTATGCATCATGTGGCTCAAAATAATTTTTCGCAAGTGAGGGTTGCTTTCATCAGGAATCTCAGCACTTATGAACTTGTCAAATACATTAGGTTCTTTAATTTTGTAAGATGGCCTCATAATCAGCAATAGATGTGCATGCGGCAAACCTCGCTTCTGAAATTCAACAACGTATGTGTATGCTGCAATCTCCCCCAACACGCTGTCCTCAACTATCAGTTTTTTCAATGTTATTAGCTTTGCACGGAAAACGAGAGCAACTATATCTGGCCGATGCGGAGCTTGCTCACCCGGGGTAAGATGCTCTTTAATTTCGGGCCAATTTGGATTGCACGTCATTGTAATAAAGAGGTCAGATTTGCCATAACGCTGCACAAGGGCCAGGGCATTTAAGTAACGTCGTTTCATGTCACGGGGCCCGCCAAGAAAAGAAGGTGGCAGAATGACCCTATGACCGACATTTGCACCACTATTCTCACCACCATTAAAGCAATCTAAGATGCCTTGATACAGTTCCGCCCTAATTGTTGACTGGTTGTGCCTGAAGAAATCCAACCGCGTGTTTCAAGCTTAACATACATATCAACGATGAATTGTTGGAACAAGCGGCACGCTCGTAGAATATAGTTCCTAGGTCGCATTTGCAAGACATATGCGTAGTATGCTCTACAAGAAATTTGAGTCCGCCTTGTTTTAACCTGCGCTGCAACTACACAGGGAAGTTACAATTTGGTAACGACCTAAGCAACTTTTATGGACACAATGTAGTAAAAGGTAGCACTGGTAAAAGCAAACTAACCACCAACTTCAGCGGACAAGAGAGCATCAACATCAGTGGCTATTGTAATGGATCATAACACCCGTATTAGTGCATGATCCTGTGTTCGCGTTCTGCCTTTTCTTGGACAATAATATGGGGGCCACCGGTTGCATTGGTTGCTGAATCTTCAGACCATATTACAGCAACCTCTTCAGCAGTTGGAGCATTGTAAACACGCTGGTCAAGGACGGGGTCTCACAACAAGAATCCGCCTTTTTGGCGTCTGAATTTAGCGTCCGACAGTATAAGCGAACGGTAAATTCACAATTAGCGTCCGATATATGACAAACGCAAAGTAGCGTCCGCTTTCTGAAATTTAGTGTCTGTTCTTTTAAACGAACGCTAATTAGCGTCCGTTGGATGAAATTACCGTCCGACAGACGGACGGTAAATAAGAGATATAAATATGCCCTTTACTACCTCAAGTCGACCAAATCATCATTTACCCTAAGCCCACGCTGCCCGCTTCTCTCTCTTCCTCTCACTCTTTCCACGCCTCTCTCTCTTTCTTTCAGATCTCACGTTTCTCTCTCTTTCTTTCAGATCTCACGAAGCCCACGGTTCTCTCCACGTCCGAAAGAGATCTCACGTTTCTTTCAGTGAAATTTAGTGAGTAAATATGTTTTTTTTTTTTAGTTTTGATTGTTGATTATGGAGTTTCTTGATCTCACCCCATGGTTCTCTCTCTTTTCTCGATTTTCTTTGTTTTTTAATTTCGTTTTGCGTTTTCTTGTTCTTGGTTTTTCGATTTTTCCTAGATCTGACACTACAAAAAAAATTGGATATAGAGGCACATCATCTGGCTGAGTTGCCTCTGAAACCCCCTTTTAGCATCACATAACTATAGTTGCCTCTAAATTATATGGTTTTTAGTGTCAAATATATTATGGTGCCTCTAAAGATACATTTTAGCATCACATGTATGTTGGTTGTCTCTAAAACCATGTTTTTAGCATCACATGAATATTAGTTGTCTCTAAATCCATATTTTTAGCATCACATAAGTTTAGTTGTTTCTAAAGCCATTTTTTTTAGCATCAACTGTAGTTAGTTGCATCTAAAGCCATGTATTTAGAGTCACATGAATTTAGTTGTCTCTAAAGCCATTTGTTTTAGCATTAATTGTATTTAGTTGTCTCTAAAACCATGTATTTAGCGTCACATGAATTTAGTTGTCTCTAAAGTCATTTTTTAGCATCGAGTGTAGTTAGTTGTCTCTAAAGCCATGTATTTAGCATCCCATGAATTTAGTTGTCTCCATAGCCCTTAATTTTAGCATCAATTGTAGTTAGTTGTCTTTAAAGCCATGTATTTAGTGTCACATGAATTTAGTTGTCTCTATATATAGCCATTTTTATCGGCATCACATAAATTATTGTTGTATCTAAAGATATTTTTTAGTGCCACGTGAATTGTGCTTGGAGCGGAACTAACATTTTGAAGCTGACTGATTTTATATTTCTAAGATTATTGCGAAAAGAGAAATAAAAAAAAAGGAGAAAGAAGTCATGGAAAGTCGAATATTTAAACTTTTACAATCCAATGAATATATTAGATCCTCTAACGCTTAACTTACCAAAACTTTTAGAATCCAATGAATATATTAGAACCTGTAACTCTAATAAACTATATTAAGTGATCCTCAAATATTTTAAACAACTAGATATGTTATTAAAATTCTACAGAAAATTCGGCAGAGTTTCCTTTGTAATACGGACCGCCTAAAACTTAATTTAGGACTCGCGTCCGATTCATAATCCTGTATCCTCAAAATCCAGCAACCCAAACAAGGTTAAACTTTAATTTACAAACTCAACAACATGAGAACAACAGAAGCATAACAGCGGCACAACAACATAAGAATAACAGCAGCAGCAGATCAACATCAGAATAGAAGCATAACAGCAGAACTTGAACTTGAACCATTGTTATTGGAAAAAAACCAGTATATGAACCACTAACAAAACCATACTCCTTAGAACACAAACCCATAATAACCACTAACAAAACCATAATCCTTAGAACACAATAACCATTATTAGTGGAAAAAAACCAGTATATGAACTTGAACATAGAATATATAAAAAAGTATATTAACTTCAACTTGAACAGCAGAACAAGAACAGCAGACCAGCAGAAGCAGAACAATAACAGCATAGCAGCTGCAGGAGAACAACACAGCAGACCAGCAGAAGCAGAACAACAACATCATAGCAGCTGCAGCAGAACAGCAGCAGAACAAAACAGCAGACCAGCAGCAGAACAGCAGCATAGCAGCAGCAGAGCAGAACAAAGCACATAGACAGCAGCAGAACAAAGCAGCATAGGAGCAGAACAACAGCAGCATAGCAGCAGAACAAAACGCAGCAGAATAACCATTATTATAGAGTCACCAATGATTTTTTAAAAAAAAGAAAAGATAAGGAGAAACCTTGGTCACCTCTAATACTGATATCTAACAAATATCTTTAATCTTCAACATCATTGTGTTTTTTCTCAGACTTTTGAATTAGCTCTTCCTCATCCTCTTCATCGGTCCACTGTTAATATTTGTAATTGTTAATAATGCACATGTGTTAATCTGTTTTGCATTAAATTGAAGGTATAATCTATGACATACCGCATCCATATTGAGCTCGGACATGTTGTATCCAGCCAAATTCATGAAGGCTTCTAGGGCGCTTCCATAAGTCTAGATTTCTTTTCGAGGCCTCTCACTGTATTACTTAGAGCTTCGTTCTTCTCCTTTACCTCGTTTGCTTCCTTCTTTGCCTCACTAGCTTCATTTTTGGATGCTTCAGCCTCTTTGCGAAACTTTTCTCCTTCACTAAATGACCCAAATAATGATGTCACTGAGGGACTTATCCCTTTTTGTCGATCACGTGCACTTGGCTTGCGTTTTGGCTTAATTGTTGCATAGATTTCTTCATCAGTCATTTTTGTTTCCAAATTGTTTCGTTGCTCAACTAGCTGCTTAATTTCATTCTGCAGTAACGGGAGAAGATCTTGTCAAGTAGGAATATACTTTCAAATACAACCAAAAAAAATCCAGTTTGAATAATCGTTACCATGGTGTCCTGTGCCGATTGAGTTACAGGTGTTTTGTCGCTTCTAGTATGAGTCTCCTCGTACAATTCCAATAATCCTGGCATTACCTTGTCACGTTCAAACTGAAGGAATGGCAAACAATAAACCTAAGTAACTATTCCAAAAATTAGGACAGGAATGGTGAAAGAACACGCGTTACCATATCTTGTGCTTTTTGTGCAAAACTTTTTGTTCCTGCCGTATGTCCGGCATCAAGGTATGACCTATTTCAATGTTTCTGCGACTCTTTTTCTATTAAATTCAAATATAAACAAATTGAATTGTGTGAAATGATAAAAATTGAAAATAAATAAAGAAATCTATGCAATGTACGAGGGTGCATTAACCTGAAAGTCTGGAGTGCCAAAGTATGATACAAGCCACTCCCAGTCTTTTTCGTCAACACTTGGGGTATTATCTTCTTTCAGTCTGTCGTCATCATTTTCTTCAGTGTCATAATATTCTCTTTTCAAACGTGCACGAAAATTCCGATACTTCTTGTTCAAAGATGTCATGATATACTTCCTCTTATCTTTTATTTTCTTTTCACGTTCATCTTGATCTTTAACATCATCCAGCCCAATATCAAATTTGTCCTGCACATGAGAAATGTTCAATTAGAAAATAAAGTTCGTAAAAGATATTAAAGAATTATCAATGCTTGTGGAAGTATTGTTCTACCAAAATGAGCTTCCACATCTTCTCTTTATTCTCTTGTGGAACTTGTGAAAATTCTTCAATACGATAAAGTGGCGCATTCAGAGGATCTCTGACGAGGGAACCACAGTAACTTGACAGCTTAGCTCTGTTGACACCTATTGGTTGACCACTAACATCAAAATCTACCTTTATCTTCTCACCGGGTCTCATTTTAGCCAGTTGTAAATTTCTTGTAGGACCTCTTGGTGTTTTGGTTTTATATGACTTCTTCGTTTTTGCTTTCCTGACATGTGTAATTTGAATAAAAATAAATATTGTCTTTAAAAAATAGGCTTAGGGTATGTCTTTAAAAAATGAGCCAATCCATACCTGTTTCATTAGATGCCTCCTTTTCTCCTGTTAGCATGCTTTCGCCTTTTTTCTCCATAGAGCCATCTGACCCAAATTTCAATTTTCCGTCAAAAAACACACTTTACATGATCAAATCAACTCTCTTGGAAGCTAACACATTCGTCAATCAAAAAAAAGGAAAGAACCGGCAATGGCTCTTTAAACAAACCTTCTTGGTCAATTGCTTTTTGGGATTCCCTTGCATTGATTCCATCACTTTCTCGCTCATGAAATTCACTATCTCCCACATCAGCCTTCCCAATTTCATCGGACTCTTTCATTTCTGTAAAGAAATTAAACAATCTCAGACACTATAATGCCTAGAAGTACATAAGTTCATTTGTCATAGGTATTCTGTTATAAATCCTATATTTATACATATGGACTACTATACCTTCATCGAAGTCCATCTTGTCTTGAACTTCCGCCTCCTGTTGACTATTGATCGCTGTATTGCAGTTATTTCGCAACTAAGATATTAGAATGAAACTAAATCTAATGACTTTCATAAATGGAATGAGTGTGGTTTAAAAGGTGAACCTTTCTGTATGACTTTGAGGGCTGCTGTTAGCTGCACATTTCCCCTTTGTTTCCTTTCCCTTGCACGTTTTTGCTCTGCGTCAACAAAGAGCCGATTGCACCCGGTAAAATGAAGTTCCTTTTCGTCCCCTTATTTGCACAGTCTTGGTTATGTGCCTGCCATTTTGTTTCGTATAAGAAAAAAGAAAGCATTTGAAATTCATTAGCAAAATAAAGGGTTGACTTTCGTCTAAGGAAGGGGAGGGGAAGAGTTGGATACTTTAACTAATGACTCACAATTGAAGTACTTTTAATATATTCATCAAAGAGTATTTGCTTATGCTTTGATTGGAATTTGCCAAAGATCACATATGGTATGAGGTTCCACACCCAAGTTATCTCAAACAAACAACTTTTCATTTTTAAGCAGCACATCCATTCCATTCAAGAACATTTAATCAAAGTTAGTAATCTCGACATGTTTTCTGTGTTACATGCATGTCAGCAGAAAGTAACTCCCGAGTCTAGTTCATGGTAAAAAGTTAAAAACTTATTTAGTTGCTGGTTTATTTTTCTCTATATATACTTTGTGGGAAGCACCTAATACCATTGGCAGGAGCATCTTCTGAATGCTTCTTTGAATATGTTATATGCCATACTTTTTTCATATGATCTTCATGGTGGTAAAGGAAATATGGAAGCCCATAACTAAAAAAAAAATCACTCTTGTCCCTATTCTATATCTATAGCATGCTATATTCAATTATTCTTTTGAAACGCTACAACACAAGTATATCATTGAGCGTGAAATGAACCCAATTTGACTTTTGAAACGCTTATATGTATGTCCCAAAATTTTCCAGAAAAATGTGTTTTGGGCATGATATCATCAGTCCAAACTGAAATGATAAAATTTATCACCCTAATATGAAATCAACCCAATTTGGCACTTGAAAGGCTTATATGTTTTTGACCCAGTTGCTTTGTGAAGTAAGAAATTTTTTGAAGCAACTTGAGATGGAAATAGTTTTCCTTTCCCTCAACCCCAAAAATGAAAAAGAAAGGTCAATATAATAGGTTGAAGTAGTCTCAAAGGGACGTAATTTTGATTTTTTTTTCTTGAAATTAATGATATTGGAGATTGTTGCAGGGGACTGATGTGAAGACAGGGTTAATGCCACTAGCCATGTCAAGAATATTATCTATGTGCCAAACAACAGGAAGCATTGCTGAGATATCATATTATGAAGTGTATTTAGATAGGTGCTATGATCTCTTGGAGCTCAAAGCAAAAGAGATCTCAGTTTTAGATGATAGAGATGGACAAATCCACCTAAAAGTTGCTCACACTGGTCTCAATGATGATTCTAGCAGGAGCCATGGTGTGCTTGTAGTCACATTGTCTAGACCTTCTGAGCAAGGACAAGAGGCTGTATAACAGGAAAGCTGAACCTCATAGATTTAGCAGGTCAAATAAGTGTGCTGAAGATATAAGTAAGTGAGTGCGATTTTATTTCCTCAAATTTATACTGGGCATTGTTTTATTTTCAGGTAATGAAGACAACAGAAGGTCTGGCAATGAAGGAATCAGGTTGCAAGAGAGTGCTAAGATTAATCAGTCACTATACCCACCCCTCCTGCCCTCTCACAGCCACTCCCCACCCCCTCAATACCCTCCTACCCTGCCAAAACTAATACCCACCCTCCCACAGCCCATGCACACACACACTGACACACATACCCTCCCACAACACACACCCCCTCCCACAGCCCTGCACACACACCCCATCCCATGCACAGACCTCCACCCTACCCTGCCACTGCACACACTATACCCACCCTCCCTGCCCTCTCACAGCCACTCCCACCCCTCAATACCCTCCCTACCCTGTCCTCCTTCCTTGTCACACATAATAAGAACATACCAAAAGGCATTTGCAATACTAAGAGCACATATGCAACCTCAATCAGTAAAAAGAAATTTCAAAATCTAACGCAACATACCTTCCTTTTCTTGTTTGCAATAGTGGCTTCCTCGTCATTTCCATCATCCGAAAGATCATCCTCCGGTGAGTAGCCACTATCTTCATCTAAGGTAGCTTTACTCTTGATCATACTCACCTCCTTCTTCTGCTTCATGCTAGCCATGATGCGCTTCACACCTAGATTCTCCAGCTTTGTGTTATTAGCTTCAATCCTTTGAAGTCTCAGCTTTTCGTACTCATTTGTTCCCCTTCAACTTTTTTCCTGAATGTCTTTCCACTTGGTTTGGACATTTTCATGAAAAACTCCCAACACCGAAGGAAAACACGCTAACAAAAACATTATCATTACTTACTCAAACAAACAGACAATTTATAATAACTACCATAAAAATTTCAATAGCACGAAAGAGAATGTAAAAAACATCTAAGTTGATATTCCATAAATTTCAAACAAAAGACAAATTATAATAACTACCATAAAAATTTCAATACAAATTGTTTAACAACTCTATCAATATAAATGGAATTATTAAATCCCTATAATGGATCAATTTAAAAAAAAGCCAAATGCATTAAACTTTCGTTGTTTCCCCAATGCTATCTTGGACAAGTATTTCAGGAACGTCGTAGAAGTTCCTTGGGTTTGCCTTCACTACAACCTTCCAATTTGCCTTCGCAACGTCCTGAACATAGTACACTTGCCCAACTTGTGAAGCTAAAACTAGGGATCATTTCCCAACACCTTTCCAATATTGACACTGATGAATTCAAAGCAATCTTTAGTTATTCCTCGCCCATGACTATGAACATCCCACCAATCACACATGAACAAAGTGACACGATTTCCTCCTGTGTACTGTACTTCAATGACTTCGCGCAGCAGACCGTAATATTCAACATCATTTTCCCCCAACACAACAATCCCACTGTTTTGTGTCTCTCTTTCCATTTCATGTCCTTTGTGCGGAACAAACAACCATTTACCATGTAGCTGTTCATAGTCGCTACAACACGACCTGGGCCATCCGCTAAGGCCTGTAAATGTTCAGTCACAGCAGGATGCTTTTCTTGAGCTAAAGAAGTCACCTGCACCAAACATTATTCCAACTTATATACGTAAATAGGTAGACATCTTTGTCATATGAGGGAGGCAAATTTCTCGTTATTTTAACTTACTCGATGTTTGAACCATTGAATGAACTTGCGCTTCCTAGCGATTGTCATCTTTGTTGTGTTTGAAACTTCACGCTCATACTCACTAGTGCAAAATAGGACAATAATGGTGAATTACAAACTTAGCATATATGTAGATGGTTTGATTGCAGAACACTAAAACTTACTCAATGAATGGCTTCACTTCTTCACAATTATTGAGCACATAAAAATGGAGATCCTCCCATTCTTGTGTTGTTAATGATCGAGGTGTTACTTTCCCGACCGCTCGACCACTTGTCTTAAAAATGGGTAATCGATCCTCAGCATCACCATGATCATCACAGTCATAGACTCTATCTTCCTTATTGAATTGTGTTTCAATATCCTCCATGTATCTTGAACAAAATGTCAGACACTCCTCTAGAAGTAGCCTTCTGCTATCGACCCTTCAGGATGCCCTTTGTTACGAACGTAATTCTTCAGTTTACATAAATACTACACAAGAGGAACAACAAACTAAGCAAGCAAGTCAAGAAGATAATAAATTTTGATGTTTTTATCTTCCAAACTATATTAAGCTACATACCTCTCAATAGGGTACATCCAACGATATTGAACGGGTCCCGCAATCATTGCTTCTTTTGCAAGGTGTACCGACAGGTGAATCATAATCACAAAGAAAGCCGGTGGGAAAATCTTTTCAACTCGCATAGGATGACGGCTATTTCCTTGTCCATTATTTCTAAGTCTTTCACCTTCAATGTCTTAGAGCACAATTCCTTGAAAAATGAACTCAATTTAATAAGTGGTGTGGACAGTGACTTCGGCCAATCACGTATAGCAAGAGGAAGAAGATGCTCCATAATGACATGGAAGTCATGGCTTTTCAAACCTGCCAATTTGCGCTCTCTCAGCAATGAATTTCGGGAGATATTTGAAGCATAGCCATCAGGGAACTTGACACTCGTCAGGAAGGTACATAGCTTCTTTTTTTCCTCCAAGGATAACGTGTAAGGAGCCGGGGGAATCTCCCAACTACCATCGTCTCGTTCTTTAGCATGCTGGGACTTTCTAATTTTCATTTCCTTCAAATCATGTCGTGCATTCAGATTGTCCTTACTTTTCCCTTCGATGTCAAGCAACGTAGCAAGTAAGGTCTCACAAACATTCTTCTCAATGTGCATCACATCTAAATTATGACGCACTAGAAGACTACTCCAATACGGCAACTCATAGAAAATGCTCTTTTTTCTCCATATTGCTTTGCATTTGTTCTTTTGATCTTTGCGTCGATTTCTCTTCCTAGTAGGAGTCTCAAGGGATGTAACACATTCAACATCCACCAATTGTTCAAGCACTTCCTCACCCGTTAACTCCTTTGGCTTTGGTCTAATCTCATGTGTGCCGTCAAAAGATGCCCCATCGTACCTCCATTCATGATCAATGGGTAGAAATCGGCGATGACACATGTAACAGTACTTGCCCCCATTTCTTAGCCACTCTGAAGATGTGTCACTGTTGCAAGTAGGACAACCTTTTTCTCCTCCCGTACTCCATCCAGAGAGATCACCATAAGCAGGATAGTCACTAACAGTCCATAACAAAGAAGCGAACAACCTAAACTTCTCTTTTTTGAGGCATCATACGTCTCCACACCAACATTCCACAACAACTTAAGTTCCTCAATTAGAGGTTGGAGATACACATCAATATTCTTCTTAGGTCCCTTAGGGCCTGGAATGAGCGTGGACAAAATAGAGAATGTTGTTTCATGCAAAGCCATGGAGGCAAATTATATGGTATTAGAACCACTGGCCATGTGCTATGGGGAATATGTCCATTCCTGAAGGGACTGAAGCCGTCACTTGCTAAACCAAGGCGAACATTTCGTGTTTCAGAGGCAAAAGATGGATATTTATCGTCAAATGATTTCCAAGCTTTTGAATCGGCTGGATGTGTCATTACCCCATCGTCACTCTGACGTTCATCTGAATGCCATCTCATACTAGCGGCAGTTTTAGATGACATAAACATTCTCTGAAGCCTAGGTATTAAAGGGAAATACCTCATTGTCTGACATGGAAGCTTTTTGGGATTGGGTTTTGTAGCAGGATTTCCATTCCCTTGTTCCTTTTTTTTCCATCTTGATGCATGACACTTTACACATTCATCCGCATTAGCATGCTCTTTCCAAAATAGCATGCAATTATTGGGACAAGCATCAATCTTGATGGAGTTAAGAGACAACTTCTTCACTGTCTTTTGAGCTTCGTAGAAGGATTCTGGCAAAGTGTTATTCTCCGGCAATGCTTCCTTGAAAAGATCAAGAATCATAGAAAGACTTTTATCTGTTATCCCCCTAAGCACTTTATGTGAAATAACTTAAGCAGAAAGGACAACTTTGAAAAGTTTTTACAGCCTGGATATAACGGCAACTCAAGTTCTTCCATTAATTTATAAAATGTTTTGGCTTCTTCAATTGGATCTCCTCGAATACCAACATTAGCCTTTGCATCCACAGCTTCTCCAACCTCAGCATCTACTTCTTGTGTCGCCATTCCAAATGCTTCATACAACATGTCACTCATGTAATTATGCTCTATATTTTGATGCGAGTCATCTAAAGCATTTGCATCAACTTGGCATTCAAAGCTTTCACCATGTCGTACCCAACGTGTGTAACTCTTAACAATCCCAAACTTTAGCAGATCTAATTCTATTTCCGGCCTGGTTTTCCTCCTCTCATTGTTGCATTTCACACAAGGACATGGTACAACTTGGTTTCCTTTTCCTTGTGTAAAAGCAAACTCTAAGAACTTCTTCACACCAGTTCTATACTTGGGGTCATTTTTCTTGCATAGCATCCAATCACGACTATATGATTCCATATTGTCCTACCTTTGATCCAAGTAGATGAATAATTTAGTCTTTTCAGCCATCACATTAGTGACAAAAATAAAGCATCAATTATCTAATCTAACATTTTATGATAATCAGCTATGCTACAAATGTAAAAAGAATTACTGCAAGTCTTTTCAGCCATCACATTAGTGACATAAATTGTGTTCCCCCAACCAGAACCTTACACAACTTTCCCCGGCAACACAATATCAGCAGGTAATAACTCGCAGATAGAAATGATTCTCATTTTAGAAGGGCATGTCACTATAAGTGCTCTGAAATAAAAATATACATTAAACACTACATATTATACGGCACTATAGGATGTTACTGAAGTAGCAGACTACACATTCCACTAATCATATGAGACACAGAGCTAATCTTTCTAGCTTCTTATTAACAAAAATTAGGCCTACATGCCACACATACTTAATGATTATGAACCTGACAGGCGACATCATATAGTGTTAAAGGTTAAGCTCAATTTTTTTTTTGAACAAGAAGAAATACTACCTAATTCACATAAACTGTGTACATGATGGGAATCAATTATTTACAGCTACGTAAAGAACACTCGTGAAAGAACTAGAGTTCTGTGTATAGAATATTAGTATATAATCTACATCCTACAAAAAATTTGGCCAAGAAACAAGGGATACTTATTAGACCCATCTAACATATATAAGATTATATTTCTTGAACTAGAACTGAGTAGTCTTAGCCATTTTGAGTAGTCACAGTTGATAATATATGAACAGAACCCAAGCATGTTGGATAGTCTTAAACATGATGCTTAGTCACTGTTAATGTAAAGGATTATTGAGAGTATAAAATTACCTGAATATGGAGATGGTGCAATTCAGGGTGTTTTGAGCAAACTCCTCCTTCGAATTCAGTATCAATGAATATTAAAGAATCTCTCTCGCATGAAAAATTACCTTCGAATTACCTTCGAATTCAGTATCAATGAAAAATTACTAATGAAATTCCGGCTAACAAATTGAATGAATTACGAATGAAAAATTAAGAATGCAATACAGCGTGATTTTGTATAATTGAATGAATTACCTGAAATTACCTTCGAATTCAGTATCAATGAATATTGAAGAATCTGCAAGAAAGCTTTGAATTTTGAAAAATTACGAATAAAATTCCGGCTAATAAATTGAATGAATTACGAATGCAAAGTTCCTTGATTTTGTATAATTGAATGAATTGTTATGCAAACAATCAACTAAAGTATGACTTACCGCCAAAATAATTTCCCAAATCTCTCAAACATTTTTCGACCTAATTTCACTTCAAATTCCCCGCTAATAATTCCCTCCTTTTTCTGGAAGATCTTAATGATTTTTTGAGATTGCATAGCAGATTTTTTCGCGTGAGAATTGGAGCTGTTTTGTGCGAGATACGGAAGAAGATAAGGGAAGAAGAACTTCTTTCCTAATTGCAACGGCTCTTCGTGATTTTGATAATTTTCAGTTATTTTCTTTTTTTTTTTTTTTGGGGGGAATTCTATTCTTTTGCTTCTTTTAATTGATTAAGAGATTTTATTATTTCAATTTTTTGAGGGAATGGATTACTTTTTTACTTTTTACTTCTTTATGTCACAAATTATCTTAATTAAGGTGCATGTGAGTTTATGATTTCAATTTTCCAATTCTAAATTCTTCCAATTTTTTAACACATCGGTTTGATAAACACGTGTCTCTCAAGACCTCTAAACGTTTCCTCAAAACACTTGAATTGAACTGAACTGAATATCACTAATGGCATGTTATCTCCAGCTTATAATCATATAATGTAATGAACTGAACTGAACTGAACTGGATAAGAGACGAAAATTGAGAGCTTACTGAACTTAATTTAAATTGAAGTAATAATTGTTGTTTTTTTTATCCATTAAATAGTTGTTTTTTTCCCAAATTTATTGAAATTATAATTATTATAATATAAGGTTGAATAATCATGATTTAAAGTTCTTATATAATCATATAATGTAATAAAAATATATGTTAAAACAAGTTTAAGACTCGTGCGTTCAATGACTGATGTAGCTGATCGATGTCATGCTAAAATGTAATGGAAGTTTTTATATTGATTATATATACTAAAAAATATTCATTGAATATTTTATTTATAAAACTTCTTGCTTAACGCAAATATACAATTAACTATTGTGGGATGGGAGTAATAACTTTTGCCTTAAATACGTCAATTTTATTACTGTAAAAATGACCCGTGTCACATACTTGCTTATTACCTTCCTTACATACACAAATATATCCTACTCTACTTTAATTTAGTCATTTGATATTAATGATCACACTTTACTGATTTCGTAGTGCTATAATTGGTATTTTTGTTTTAAGCCACCTTTGATTTGTAAGAAAATTTGTAATTTAGAATGGGAAGGGGGTAACATAAGTGATGTGTGAGTGAGTAGTGTTCTAAATAAATGAAATCGAATCACCAATATTATGACTATCAACAAAATTCCTCCAACACCGAAAATAATTCACCACAACAACAACCAAATTAATTAAATACTCAAATATATATCTCCAATTCTTACTTCCAACACCTTGAAATTACCTAGTACGTAGATGTGAAACAACACTAGACCCTCGGATTTACCATCCTCGTATGATTAGGCCAACTACACCGGGCTACCACCAACAACCTCGCTCCATCTTTGAATGAACCTAATTTGGTGCATAAAGATAGACGAAGACATGACAATAATAATATAAGGGCATCTATCATGAACCAAGAACCACGCACCATGTCAGAGTCTGGTGCATAATCTTAACTCCTCATCAAAGGCTATAGAATTATAGGCGGTAATTATTCAAACCACAATCAAAACAACAAAGAAGTTTAAATGGAGCCAGTACAATGATGAACATTTATGCACAAGTTAATTGGTTAACTTTCACTCATGACTCAATCAATAAATCGATCAATTTATTAGGGTAAGACATTTCATGTGTCGATAAATTAGTTTGGTGAGTTATTAATACAATCTTCATAACAGAGTTATTGGCAACTTATGCTCATAATAAATATAAATCAATAAATTTAGTCTTTGTTAAGAAGTGATCGGTGATGACATGCATTATTTGCTTCAAATAGAAAATTCTGAAAATATTCAATTGTTGCCAATATTATGACAACGTGTATGTGATCGTGCAGAAATTTATCTTAGGGCCTTGTCTCCTCAACTAATTTTCAGTTCAGTTGAGTTAAGCATAAATCAGTTCAGTTCAGTTCAGTGCAGCTCCAAGTATATATTAGTTTCGTTCATTTCAGTTCAACTGATCATCAGCTCCAATCAGTTCAGTTCAGTTCATCTCCAATCTTTTATATAACCATTTTGTTAAATATTATTATTATTCTTATCGTTTTTGTTGTTGTTTCTATATATTATTTTGTTTATTGTAGCTTTATATATTACTCATTATTATTACTATATATTATTATTATTATTAGGATGAACATGGTTTAGGTCAAAAGCACACATAAACCCACGTTTTTTATCTCATAAACCAATAAAATCGCGTCAAAACGGTTTTTATATGATGCAATTATCATTATTATCATTAATTATTATTATTATTAATTTATGATTATTAATATTATTTATTTATAACTATCATTTAAAAATATCCAAAATACTATTATTATTCATTATTATTATTATTTATCATTATAATTATTGTTTAATATTCATATTATTATTGTTTGAATATTATTATATATTTATTACATTGAATTTAATTCAATTCAATTTAATACAATTTCAATTCAATTCAGTTCATCTGTTTTATACGGAAGAGAACATGTCCTTTATTTCATAAGGAACAATAAATGAATATTTTTTTCTGAGACTAAATATCTGTTGTATAAAAAAGAAAATATAAAAATTCTCTAAAATCTTATAAATTATTTAAGGTATAATTTCAAAGTTTTTCAAATACAAAAATCAAAGATATAAAAAAAAACATAAGGAGGGAAATTTTTTTAATTGTGAATTAGATTCCCGCCTTAACGAAACAAACCTGCTAATAACGTCTCCCCTTCCCTTTGCCAAACCAACTATATGACCCCTTAATTAATTCCCATTAAACCCTAATCCCCATCCTCTTTTCCGGTTCTTCCCTTCTCCTTCCCTTCGACCTTCCCTTCCCTTCCCTTCGGCCTCCTCCACTCTTCGGTCCTGTACAACACCAATCCCTTCCCTTTTTCCGGTAAACCTAACCCCAAAACACCCAAAAATGGTAGATTTAACACCATTAAAAATTGCTTATGAAATTGAACAAGATCCACAACGAAAAGCATGGTTGAAACTTTGTTTCGAGCATATCAGTGAAAGAAAGTTCCTTGACTATTATCTTTCTTTGAGGGGAACCGAATCAACAACGCAATTCATGAGTGTATTTGCCAAAGCAGCTTTCGACAAAGTCATGCGAAGCATTGCAGAAGAGGTTGCAGAAGGTAGGCAAATTGTTTGTGCCCTTCCAGCAAAGGGGAGCGAACTGGTCAACGATAAGGAACGCAAGAAAGCAAGGGTTTCATCCCCGAAAATTGCGGCTGGAAGTAAGGGGAAGGAGAAGATGGTTGATGATTCTGAAGGTATAAAGTATTTTTTTGGGTTCAATTTAGTTATTAATATTTTTTTTTTGGTTCAATTCTGAAGGGTTTCATCCCCGAAAATTGCGGTATGATTCTGGAAGTATTTTTTTTGGTCAGCGAAGCATTTCAAAGTTGTTGTTGTTGTTGTTGTTGTTGTTGTTGTTGTTGTTGTGTTGTTGTTGTTGTTGTTGTTGTTGTTGTCGTTGTTGTTGACCTCTTGTCTACTAAGAACTTAAGCGACTCATGACTGTTCCCAAATTCATAAAGACTATGATTTTTGATCTAGTTTTCCAAATTGTCCTTGTAAGGGTTCTTATCTAGTCTTGATATATATATAGTTGATTGAAGTATATTTGGCAAATTGATGATGCCTTTATCCAAGTAATTCTATGTTTTGCTTTGACCTCCAGAAGGTAATTTTTGGGATCAAGGGGGAAATAAGCGTGTTCTTTATGCATCATTCTAAGGTTCAATACCATGTTTAGCATCTTTATTTATATAGTTGATATAATTGTTGTTTGATTTAATTATGATGATGACCTATACATTTGTCCTTAAATGGTTTTGTTGTTTTCTATTTTTGTAAGTTTCTTTGTCTTTTCTGGCTGCTGTATTAGGACTAGCTGGAGAAGTGAAATTGCAATATGAAAAAGCACGTCTTGCAGTCCTGCGTGAACACCTTTGAGTTTCTTTCCTATATATATATATATGCTTCAACCTCTGAAAGTTGTGACCTTTTTGTGCTTTACGTTTTTAGATCTCCTAGAGTTATTGTGGAAAATAAACCTTGTTGCACCTTCTGTTTTGGCACTGTCAGCATCCTCTGCATAGAAAATTTCTCCTTCTTGCCCTATCATGTCTCTCCTTAAGTATTCAAGAACATCCCTCACAACATTTGAGTACTGCAAGTCTCTTGTAATTGCAAATGCATCCAGATAAACATTAACTAACTGCCCTTGGTCATACAACATTTTCTCAAAATGTGGAACTGTAGTTATGTTTTATTTAGACAACTGTAGTTAAAAGAGCAATGTTTTTAGCTATTCAATTTACACATTATAAGTTCCAGTAATTGCAAATGAATCATAAGTTCAACTGTAGTTATTCAACTGTAGTCTCTTGTAATTGTTTTTAGCTATTCAATTTACACATATAACTCATGGTTCGACATTCGAGATTAAGGATTTTAAGGATTTAAATTCACTGTTATTATGCAGCATAGTATTTCTAATAGCTGCTGCAAGTATTGGTGGAATGTTCAGTATCTGAAATCTTTACAAGGAATGCTAGATTATAAGATTTGAGTTGATATTAGAAGTCATAGCTAGTTGGGTGATCTATTTGTGGTTTCATGCTTGTACAGTGATTTGTCTTTTTATTATATATGTTATTTCTATATTTTAATGCTGGATCTTTTTGTTTGTACTCAGGATTGGTTGCTCATAGAAGAAGGTCTTACAGGAAGAGGACGAACAACGGGGTCATGATCTTTGACCAAGAAGACATACATAAGGACAGTGAAAGTGAAAACAGTGATGATCATATCATAGAGCTCTTGAAAGGGGATGGATATTCTGCTCTAGCTTATGAAAGCGAAGAATATCAGATCATAGAGATTGTTAGTGATACTAGTGTTAGTGACGACGAGGTTACAGGGTATTAATAAGCCCGGCTTACTATTAGTGAAGATGTATAGCAGTTGCATATTTAGGAGATTTTTTGGGCACATACTTTTTGGAACAGATTGGCAGATGGTGCATCTCTATTATATAGCTTAAGTTACTTAGATTTTGGCTCCTTAGATTACGGGAATGATTATGTTAAAACTTTCTAGGTTATTATGTTTCACCATCTATGGATATCATTTTGGATTGTGTATAGTGGTCACTTTTATATAAATGCATATTTCTTTCTTTGATAATCTATAATTTCTTTCTTCCATTTATGTTAATTTTCTGAATTATTAGGCAAAATAAGTAAATAAATAAATAATATTAAAAATTACGTAGCATTATTATTAAATATCATTATAAAAATTTGGTGCATCTAAAAAGCTATTTTATAAAATTTTGCAGTTGCATCTAAATATAATTAGGAGCAACATGTATAAATACCCCTAAATGTTTTTTGAACCTATGAAACGTAATTGCATCTAAATATAATCTGTGGCAAAATTTATAGTTGCATCTAAACATAAGTGGTTTTAGAAACAATATTTGTGTGCCCCAAAAACTAAGCAATAGATGCAACTTAAAATTAGAGACAAACTTATGGTTGCCTCTAAATATAAATGGTCTAATCACCAATGTAACATGTGTGCCCCAAAAATATGGCATTAGAGGCAACCTATAATTAGCGACTGCCTGGTGGTCGCCTCTACATGTAACTGGCTTTAGCAACAATTCAAGTTTTGTGCCTCAAAAGGGTGGGATTAGGGGCAACCAACAATTAGCAACACCTTAACTTGTCTGTCTCTAAAAGGTGGCATTAGGGGCAACCAACAATTAGCAACAACATAACTTGTCTGTCTCTAAAAGGTGGCATTAGGGGCAACCTATAATTAGCGACGGACTAATTAGAGGCAGCGAGAAAATTGCTTCTAAACACCATTAGAGGCTACAGATGTATATTTAGATGCAATTTTGGGTTGCCTCTATATTTAGTTTTTTTTGTAGTGTGAATTCCCTAAGATTTTTTAATTTTTCTTGTTTTTCGATTTTTCTTTATTTTTTTGAGTTTTCGGTTTTCTTGTGTGTTTTTATTTTCGATTTGGTTATTCAATTTCGTGATTTTGGCTTTTTTGTCTTTTGATTTTTTGGATTTTGGGTTCGAAATTTAGAGATTTTTTGGTATATAGGGTTCGAAATCTGAGGAGTTTTTGGAATTAAGAGTTAAATTTGGTCATGAATTTTGTAGCGAGGCTTATTTTGTTCATTCACTATTCTGTATTTTTCTAGATTTTGGTTGGATTTCTGAAATTTTACATGAGTTTAAGTACCTTGAGTTTTATTTGGTTGAATTTCTGATTTTCTTTTGTTGAATTTCTGATTTATTTGTTTAAATTTGGGAAATTATGGTCGACTTTTTTAGAAATCAGTTTTTTCTTCGTTTTTCGTTTTTTTAGTACTGGGTTATTTTTTGGAAAATATCAGATCTAGTCTCTATGGCAGTATGAATGCTTGAACCTACCGTATAACATTAATCAGTTTTATGTCTTTTTTTGGTTGATTTTTTTATTTTTTGGTATTTACAGGTTTCTGGCGCGGTGGTGCGTGGCTGTCGCAGTAGTGCGGTGGCTGTTGCGGTGGTGCAGTACATTGGCAGTGGGTCCTACTCTTATTAGATTGAAGTTGTTGTATTAGATTTTAGTTACAATGTAATTATACTATTATAGTACTAAATTTTGGTATTGGATTGTAATTATATATATTTATTTTAAATAAAATTCTCATTTGTTTAATTCTTAATTTTTGTTATTCTAACATTGTTCATTTTGAAATAATAATTGAATTTTAATAAAATGAATTAAATAAAAATAATAAAAGTAAAACCTTGGGCAAAGTGAAAGCTCATAATACCTGTCAAAAAAGAAAAGAAAAGAAAAAGGAAGCACATAATTACAGCTCATAACAGCCTGATTTTACAGCTCATAAAGCTCATAATTACAGCTCATAATAAAAGCTCATAATACCTGCGCAAAGTGGTTTAGCGTTTGATTTTTACAGCCTACGTCCGCCATTTATCGGACGCTAATTAGCTTCCGTCTTTAATCGGACGCTAATTAGCGTCCGACTATCAATCGGACGCTAATTAGAGTCCGATGTTAATCGGACGATAATTCTGAAAATTCGGACGCTAAATTTTTAACGTCCGCTAGCGGACGGTAATTGGACAATTAGCGACCAGGGGTTTTGCATCCGCCTTTTAGCGTCCGTTAACAGACGCTGATCTCTTTAGCGTCCGATCCCGTGTTTTTAGCGTCCGATTTTAGCGGACGGAAAAAGTGACATTCTTGTTGTGTCTTTATTTAGTCGTATTTCCGTGTGCTCCACAACATCTAGCTCGTGCAGAGATCTGAAAAATTTTGCATATGGATTGTACTGCATGATTTCCATCAAGATAGTTATTACATTAGGTCTCAATTCAGGGAAAAGGTTCAAACGGTTCTGTGATTCGTGTTGAGCATCATAGAAGTATAGTTGTAAGAATTTGGGGTTGTGGTCATTAGGCAATAGATTAGGTATGAAATGGTAGATTTGGCCATGTAATTTGAATACATAAATTCCTTTTTGAGTGCATGAATCAAACTTGCCACCCAGAGAACTAAATGCAAAGAGGTTATTGTAGAGTCGCGCATACGTTCTAAAGTGCACAGCATCATCATCCTCTGAAGTAAAGAGTCTAATGAGTTCTGATGGGAACAAATTGGATGCAATTTCAACTTCACCATCAGAACAACAGAACCCAGGTGGTTAAAAAAAAACCTTACTGCAGAACATTTTGGAGAACATTCTGCAGGAGGCAGGCCCAGCGCTGCTGTTGGCATCTCCTGGCCAACACTAATAGCAGCCCCAACTGGTTGAGCCGTTAGGAGCGATTAGTTGACTATATGCAGTACATACTATATAGAAACTACAAAAGCAAGGGTAGGCACAAGTGTTATTTACTCTCTTTTTTTTTTTGACGTTTGACTCGAGGTTGTTTTGGCTGTGCTCCAGCAGCAGGTACGCTGGCTAACATGCGAGTCATGTTATGTTGTCTAGGGGCAACCGTTGAACTCAAAAAACCTTCCGAACTGGTTCCAACTGCATGTTCTTGCAAGGCTCGCATGCGTTTACTAACATGAGTTGTAGGTGGTTTTGTATTACCTGGGCAAACAAACCTATTAAGCATCTAAGCTCAAATACAGGTTACCATAACTAACCATGTGAAGAGGAAATAAGCGCATGGATTTGACGTGCTTTGGACAAAAGGCTAACCGTTTACAGGGCACTTAGAGGCAGGCAAACTAAGGTAGAACCTCAACTGCAACCTAACAATTGCAGAAGATTTAAAACTATAACTTTAGCTTTGTCTGTTTGTTTTTGAAAGAAACTAAACGTACCATACAACAATACATGCTAACATCCCTTATTTGGACCATTGCATGTTGCAATTACAGACATCACATATATCTAACCATTTAAAGCATTGGTTAAAAAAGAGTTCTTTGGAAAAGTACCCATAGAAGCGGTTCTCAACAATGATTGGATTCAATTTAGACTTTGGCGGGAACGCGCATGATTCTTGGAGAGAAAATAGGCAATCCTGCATTTTTGTAAACCACATAACAACAGGGTTACTGCAAAATATTAACCGAGACTATAGTGAAGCAGCACTGCAACAGTTAGAACAATGGATACAAAGCCTAACACAATTCGTGCAAAATGGCTTCTAACATGCACGCAAACATGACGCAAATGTGTTGTGGAAAAGACTGCGGCCACAGCACAGTGCCTCTTGTATTTTTAAGTCTTTTTTTACCCTGTGGTGCATGTGTTTATTTACGTATTAACTTTCAATGGTGCACCGTGTTTGCGACGATTTGTTAAAACCTGTCCACGATTTGTTATTTAGTTTTCACAAGCACAGAGAAACTGGGCATGTTGCAGGCCACCAAAATTGTAGAGGAGCAGACCAATTCAAAAGCAACCATTATATAGCAAAGATTTCATTAGCTGCATTGAAGCACATTTAAGTTGGTACAACCCATCTAAGCTATTACACGGAACACAGACATTACAAAAGGGCGCTTTTGCTACAAAAGGCCAAAATGAAAAGCATAGATAGTAGAGTTTTAGAAATACATCAAAGCAACAACCTTTGTTTTGGAGGAAGGCACAAACAACTCACGATACAAAAGGGCAAGCACAGACAACTATTACAAATGGTTCCTAATAACATAGACAATTGGGATGCCTAGACTCCACTCTTCTTCGCACGCTTGAAAACAGTATCAAGCTCTGAAGGTAGAGGTACTGCAAGGCCTTCAACAAAGCTCGGTACGTTTCCAAACGATGGTCTGGCTCTGCGTTTCTTTGGAGGGAGGGGAGGCGATACCATTGTAGGTATCTGAAACTGGCTACCACGCGGAGTCAAGCAATCTTACTCCACAACCAAAGGGCTAGGTTGCATTGGTTCTTGGATGTTGAGCACACGTTCTTTAACGGTTAAATAGCTTTCTCTTTCAAGAGCACAGAGAATTGATGCATAGTTGGAGGCTTTGTAATTTGCATCAATGATGGCAAAGTTGTATTGGTGCATGAGGAAAGTAATAGCCTTCTTTGCGAGGCTCTGCTTGGCCTGAGCTAAGATGGCACAGGCATTTCCAAAGATATATGTTATCCCATTTGCACTATGGGGGCATGTAATTGTCAGCCATGAAGTGTGCCTACAACCATCAAAGCACATGGTTTCCACTGGAGTTAACAAAGCTTGAGTGTGCTTGACTACCATAGGTAAAACACTCATGTAGTCAAGTGTAATGTGCCTAACAGTAGGATAAGCAGCTAGGTGTTGAACTTCAGATGGCATTCCTGATGGCAGGCCCCTCTCAACAGCTTCAAGTTCAAGCCTCTTAAGTCTACAAAGGTATGCACATCTATCAAACATGCGTTTTTTGCCAGACGTGAAATCCTCAACATGAACACCATATTTACCAATGAGGTCACAGACAGCTTGTTTAGCAGCTTTGTCGCACGAGTCATTTAGATTGCTAGCCTCCCCACCAACATACATATAAGCAATTGGGCCACATCCTGTCCTAACAGCTATGCAAACGTTGTTCTTAGCTAGGTCGACAATACCATAGGTAGGACCTTGGAAGTTTAGGCACTCGGTAATTTGTCTTAATAGAGGTTGGAACGGGATGCGCATAGGGTTTAGTGACATAGCTAAAACCTGTTAAGACAAAACAATTCAATTTACGGTGGATGCCTTTAACCAAAAACAAACACAAAATTCAAAGCACAATATCTCACAAAAAACTCTCCCAATGTGTTTTCACAATCACATGCTTATGTGGGGTTTTCCGATTTTACCAAGACAAGCTCTTTTGGAAAGGGAATTTACCAACGACAGAACACATATCTAGAGACACTTTTATTCCTAAAAGCACAGCCAATCTATCGCTACCCCTAAAGCAAGTTAGCAGACATCTGCAAAGTGGGCAAGTCATTTATTTCCCAAACCCTTTGAACCACTAAATAAGGGGTTAGAACAGGAAAGTGATTAAGACCAAGGACCAATGAATAGCAGCATAAAGCGTAACTTAATGGGAGAAAACAATAAGGAAGCCACGAACACAGCAACACCAAGATTTGTATTAAAAACAGGCTGAACACAGCTAAGCAAATATATGCTCATGGGTTGCTAAGAAGGCCATAACATCGTTTTTTTCCAAGGGAAAAGAAAAGAATTACCAGGGATTTTGAGGGGAAAAATTACCTGGGCCTGGTTTGCAAACTGCCAAGAACAGAGGAATGAGAAACAGCTGGAATCCTACAGGGAAAACAAAACACAATAGTTTAGCAATTGTGCAACAAATCTAATCCACAGGTGTTTCCACAGAATAATAAGCGGCAAAATATAAACTAAGATCCTAATGTTTATGTTACGTGAACATGAGTTTGCCGCATCCACCAAGCATCCATTTTTTCTTTACGGCCCAAAACTAACAACCAAAACCAGTGAACGCTTAAATCATATTTACCAAGACATATGGACAACAGATCATTCAGATTCCAGAGACAGACCATTGGGGAAAACCCCCCTTATAAACCTACTCATTATTCATTGTCTATATGATCACCAAACACCACAAGAACATGCGGTTTTTTTTCACTACTACCCTATATGGTTATCTATCTGTTTTTGCTTTCCAAGATAATATATGGTGCTTGTCTAGATGGCTACATGATCATTGAACACCAAAAGAACACCCAGAGTAAAGCCTAATATATAATGTAACAGAATTTCATATTTAAAGTAACAATAAACACAACGATTCGAAGATAATATATGGTGCTTGTGTAGATGACTACATGATTATTGAACACCAAAAGAACACCCAGAGTAAAGGCTACTATCTAATGTAACAGGAGATAATATATGGTGCTTGTCTAGATGACTACATGATTATTGAATACCAAAAGAACACCCAAAGTAAAGGCTACTATCTAATGTAACAGGATTTAATACTTAAAGTAACAATAAACACAACGAAGACAACATCTTAACTGTATTGCTTTTTAAAAAATTAAGTTTATCAGAGTCAAGAATTGTCAAGTTAGATCCAATGTGCAAATATTTGTATGTTGTTTGTTTTTGCAATATTGTAAAGGCACTAATAAAGTGTGACAGTTTATTATCATCTTTGAAGAATTAATTTCTGTCAAGTTCAACTTGTTTGTATAATTAAACGCAACTTAATTGCAGAACCAGTAACCATTTGCTAACATGAGAAGAGCATGGAGCAATGACCTACCACTCTGAGATTGCAAGCTTTCTATGGAAAAAAAATGCAGAGATAAAGGAGCACTTTCTTTCAAAAGTGGGTATTTATACTATAGAGTAACATTGGAGCTCAAGTTGAAACCCTAGAATGGAAAGTACTGTATTAGGGCAATGACAACATTGTTTGAATAAAATATGGAGGCCTATTGTACTTCATCCCTTGGTCCTGTTCTGCTTTAGCCTTAAAACAGAGAACTATTAACTTTTCCCTGGTTAGAATCTGGTTAGAGGATCAGCAAAGTAGCTTTACTTTCGGGAGGCAAATGTATAAAATATTAGATAAGCTTAGCCCTGCTGGACAGTTCCCGAATTCAAATTTTCTCCAAACAAAAGGGGCATTAATGGTTTGATACATTATTACCTAATCTTTCTCTGTATGATACGATGATGATGACGATTACGGTAGTTAATGCGTTAATAATGCATGATTATTACATTGCTACTGGTTTAGTGTTTGATTACTGATGGTTTAATTCAGTTTTAATTCAGAATTACTTGATTAAGGCCAAAAATATATGATTTAGCTGACGATGATGATTGATAATTTGCAAAACAAAGTGGAAGCTCCATTTCTCTTGCATAACAAACATCCTAATAATGATTGATACTTCATTATTACCTAATCATCTTAAACACGAAATACGAAGCACGATTCCACAATTATCAATAAATCAATTATAAATTGCAAAACTTACCCTTGCAAACAAAGTGGAACCTCCATTTCTCTTGCCCAACAAACATCCAGCCATCCATTTCGCTTGCCCACCACACGCAATTGACCATGACCAAGCATAAAAGTAAACCCATTTAAATTGATAAAATTGATGGAGAGGAGAGGAGAGGAGATGAGAAGATGAGAAGCTGAACCTTGATGTAGAATCCATGACTAAGCATAGAAGGAAAAGGAAACCCATTTAAATTGTTGGAGATGATGAGGAGTAGAGTTTGATGCAGATGTAAAATTCATGACGAAGCATAAAAGCAAAACCATCTAAATTCATGGAGATTCATGGAGATGATGAGGAGCAGAAAATTATTGCAGATGTGAGGATGAGGAAAGAGAGAAGATGCAACCTGAAGGCGCCAAGTTGATTTGGAGACCTCTGGTGTGGCGGGCTGGGACACGTGGAGGACACGTTGACAGTTGGAGCTTTCTCCATCACGCGAGGCGCACGTGACACCCTTATGAACATTGAATTTCACTTGTTTGTGACTCAGAACACTGTAGAAATGAACAGTGCTCAACTTCCAACTTTTAAAGGGTCTAAGATGTAATCACCTTAAAGTTTTCGACTCGCTAAAAATCACTACAACTCATTCTCATACCAAGATTTCGGCCAAGTAAAATCCACATAATGGTATAAATTTTTTCTCCTCTTTTATACTCTTTCTCTCTCTCTTCGATTTATCTTTCTTCCTTCTCTGAACCAGAATCATATCATTTTCTCTAACCATTCTTCCAACTCAAATCTCGAATTCCATTCTTCTATATCCAAATTGACTTATACTTGTATGCTATATATTCGACCATGATTAAAGGACAACTTCAAATTGTGTAATTATAAAAAAATGTATGAATTTTTTATCAGATTTCAAAAGTTAGGGAGGTTGGTTGAGTTTTGGTAAAATATAAGTTCAATTGGGGTTCAATTGGAACATCTAACTTGTGGAAACTCAAATTAGTTTATTTCAGTTCAATACAAATACGATAAGTTCAGTTGAATTCAATTTAGTCTAATAGAATAAAGCCTAAGTATGACGTGGTAAAATAATAAAATCGAAATCCCGCTAAATTGAATTCAAACAAAGCTTCTCACTCGTCCAAGCACAACGAAGAGAGGAGGAGAGGAAAAAGAAGAGAAGAGAAAGTGACAGAGAAAGAGAAAGTAAAAGAGGATAAAAATGGAGGAAAACATGAACAAATTAAGCAAAAGTTTAGCAAACTTCTGCAACAACCTTGAATCCACTTCTCACGCTTTTAAACAATCCCTCGATCGGCGTCCCATTCCTCTTGGTATACTGATCTCTCACTCTCTCTCCTATTCTTATAGAGAAGTACATAATACTCTTTGTATTACTAAAACTGTTTTCTTTTTGTTTCAGATTCCGCATCAACGACATTCATCCAATCCCTAAATCGGAGAGTATCATCAATACTGGGTGACCTCAATTTGCTGGAATCAATGTCACTTGGCACCGTTTCCTTTGAAGAGTTATTGGGTCACTGCAATCAGCTTTACAAACTCAATCATTCTCATCTTCTTCACCTTCATTCCCATCTTCAATCATTCCATTACATTTCCCCAAGTAATTTCACTAAACTGCTTCAATTTTAGTGCAATTTGAGTATTTAGTTAGGTGTTAATTTTTGTAGGTCAATTTTATAGGTGATGGAGTTGAAGATCTTGAAGAGGATTTTATGGCTCATAGTATTTGTGGTAGTCCTGAACCCGAAACACAGTTGTCGGGTTCTCGTTTCAGGTCTATTACCAACAATATGGATGATGATTCTTTGTATCCTTTTTCATTAATTTCGTTTCATTTTCTTACAGTTAAGGCATAATTGTGTTTTCTTGGTTATTTTTGGTTTTATTGGTGTAATTGTTTTGAGGAAGATTTGTTATGCTTGACTGAATTTCAAGATTCGACAAATCACCCAGCTTGCTTAACCTTGGTCTATCTGATATTTGCCTAGCTACACTTGCATCTGGAGGTTAGTGGTACTTCAAAAATTGTCTATCACAGGAAAATTGGTAACAGTCTTACACGAGTTAAAGATTGTTGAAGTCTCATATCTAGACACTAGATTTTTAGGCCTAGCATGTTTAGCCTTGTGATATAACATACTAACAGGTCATGATTTATAGAATAATGATCAGTTTGTGTATGCGTCTTTTTTACTGCATTTCTCTCCAGGTGGTCGCGGGCATGATGCGCTTGATAGTCCACCAAAGTAAGATCTCTAATTGCACCAATACCATTATTGAATTTTTATGATTTAAGCTCTGTAGAAATTCATGTCCTGCGTTTTGATGTCGATGAACAGATTACATAGTTTGGAGGTCCAGAACCAAAATGCTGTGAATTATATTGGTGGTAATGCTTCAAAGCTGTCAGAATGCTTCATGCTTACTCTTGCAGCGTTCTATATAATGTTGTACTAATAATTTCTGGAAAATGATATATAAGAAAAACAAATTATATACCATAGAGAATCTTGATAACGAATCCTACAAACTTGATACTTGTTTCTTACAGGAGAAGAAAGAGATGAACTCAAGTTATCTGAAACTTCAAAGTTGATACTTGTTTCAGACGATGATTATGAAAGTCTGCCTTCTTACATGAAAAGTGTCGCTCCGTGGAAGGTATGATATTGATCTACAGTAATCTACTAATCTTATTGCATAATCCATCATGTTGTGTATATCACTTCAGTTTTGAATTGTCGTTGAAGATACTCGCTAGAAGGTATGATATTGCTCATTCCATAGTCTGCCTTCAAATGAATTGTTTTCAATGATTGTTTCTGTTGTTACTTCAATTGTATAGTATAGGAATCTATAGTGACTTGGTGATTAGACTTTGTTTTTTATACTAACTTTTCATGTTAACGTATAAAGCATTATTTTTGTAGGATCTACAATCTGCAGTTGAGAAGATGAACTCGTTTCTAAGCAAGAAAGGAAATATGGAACAGTGTACCTTTTTCCATCCCGAGGAACTTGAATCCATGGGATTAGGTACATCAAATGATTTTCATCTAAATATTTACTTGAGAATACAGATTTTATCTTTCATGTCAGATATCCTTCGCATATTTGGCTCTTTACACATTTGATCATAGCTTAGCTAAAGGTTTACAATCTATACTAATGGAGGCAAACTTACTGAAAAAGCTTTATATCATTTTCTGCCCCAGCCTTAGAGTTTTTAAGCTCATTAATGATTAGAATTACTGGACTAGAACAATGGTGTTCTTAGCCCAAACTTTCTGAACTGTTTTCGTTTCTGCTCATCTGCGATCCATAGCCTGATGGACCAAAGGTAATCACCAGACAAGGCAGCAGTGGCTGCCAGCAACCTCAACATCTCTCATAATGAGTTAAATCTACTTTCCAAAGCTAATCCATATAAAGGGTAGAATGCATACTTAAATTGGTGCTATTGATAATAAGAACGTTCAGTTGTATTGCCTGATTATTGCTTAAAGATGCAATTAGGTTTGAGCTGGTTGTTTGCTTTATTACTTCATGGTATCTCGACATTGCAGGGACTAAGGGAAGATCATATGTCTTGTTGCTTGTGCGAATGAAGCGGCTGAACGTTGAGACTAATAACGGATTAATTTCTTATAGAGTGTTGTAGAAGATCGGCCAAGTAATGAGCAAAGCTGTAAATATTGGAGACCATTAATATTTACATGTTTAAAACGAGATTATGTCTATAAAAATCTCTGGTAGCGTGCAACTCTAGTAGGTGACTTATGCTTTTTTCTCAGCTTTTGCTTTCACAAATTCGTATTTTACTGTAACATACGCTGCAAATTATGTGCTCACTTTTTAGGTATTTGATAATTTACATCATAAGTAGGAGTGTGACTAATCTTGGTCGAAAGATACTGTCAAAAGTTTTGGGTCATTTGACAAGTCACAACACCAAGTGGTTGTTTGGTATAGGCAATAGAAATTTTAATGATTTTTTAATTTTGGTAGTTATTTGGTTGATAGAAAGTGGGAAAAATAGGGGCAATGAAAATTCATGAGAATTTGAAATTCCTACAAATGTAGAAACTGATTTACCTACCCTCCTCTTAGTCATTCACATAAATTCCTATAAATTACAACTTCCCTTATGACTAACAAACAACTTAGTCTAATTCTGACTTAGTCGGTATTATCAAAGGAAAAGCAAGTGCAATTCCTAGAATGAACATACAGATTTACAAGCGATAAATCTGTAAAAACTCTGGAATTCACCAGAAAGAATAAGACTCTCAAATATTATTGCCAAGATAAAAGATGCCTTATAATGACACCTAATAATATTTAAATAGTCTAAACAAAAACCTAATACAAAAATTAGGAAATAATAAAATTCGGAAATAATTTCAATGATATTTTTTGGGACCTAAACGAACTTAGATGGCTTAAAAAACTTGTAGGTCACAACATAGCGTTGAGTTGGACTCAGAAATGTCATCTACGTTGTACTCAGAAATGTCAGCAACATTAAAAGTGTTGGAGATGTTCATGTCATCCGGAAGAGCTACCACATAAGCATTGTCATTGATCTTGCGAGTCACCTTGAATGGGTCATACTTGTGTGGTTTCAGCTTGTTGTAAGTACCAATTTGGAACCTCTCCTTACGCAGAAACACCATCATCACATCATCTCCCACACTGAAAACCTTAGTTCTCTCGCGTTTATCAGCAACAACTTTATTTTTCTGCCCCATAGCTTGTAACTTAACCTTGGCAGTTTCTTTAATTGTAATAATCTCCTTAGTCATATTCCCCGTTGCTGCACTAATTCCAGGACCTTTAGGCAATTTAATCAGATCAAACACATGCCTAGGAACAAAAGTGTAAACCAGCAGAGAGAATGGTGACTTCCCCGTAGTTGAATGTACCGCACTATTATATGCAAACTCCACCTGGGTAATGCCAAATCCCACAGCTTCGGTTTATCGCCACAAACACTATGAGTCATATTCCCCAGGGTCTTGTTACTAACCTCAGTATGCCCATCTGTTTGTGTATGAGCTGTAAAACTCTTGTTTAGCGCCATCGCAAACATCCTCCAAAGAGTAAACCAAGAATGACTAAGAAACTTTGTGTCTCTATCTAAAGTGATAGAGGTAATAGGAACATCATAAAGTCTCACCACTTCCCAAAAGAACAACTTTGCTACATTTAAAGCATCATCAATTCTATTATAAGAAATGAAATGTATCATCTTCAAGAACCGATCAACAACCACAAAAAACAGAATCCACACCTTGTTGAGTACGAGGTAAACCCAACACAAAATCCATTGCCAAATCTTGTAAAATGTCACAAGGAGTAGGCAAAGGCATATAAAGACCAGTATTTTGGTACTGACCTTTGGACACTTGACATGCATGAGATCTTCGGACTATAACACCAGCATCTCTCCTCAAGTGAGGCTAATAACACCTCTCTTCCAGACCAGCAATTGTTTTGTCCTTATCCAAATAATCGCCAAGTCCACCACCAAGAAGATATCTGATCAACTTTTAATTGAGGAAGAATAAGGAATGCGCAATTGATCACCTTTGAAAACGTAGCTATCTCGAATATGGAACTCTGCAATAGGCTACCCTTTACTGCACTTGGCCCATAACTCCATGAATTCAGCATTCTCCTCATACAACTCCTTCAAACACTCCAAACCCACGATCTCTTGAGCTAAAGTAATGAGTAAGGAAAGCTCTCCTACTGAATGCATCTACCACCTTGTTCAAAGCCCCTGATTGTTGTATAATAAAAGGGAATTTCTGCAGGAAACTCACACACCGAGCATGCATCTTAATTATCACCTTCTGGCTGTGAAGAAACTTCAAAGCTTGATGATTAGTGAACAGAATGAACTCCCTACGAACCAGATAATGTTCCCACTGTATTAGAGCCCTAAATACTGCATAGAACTCTTGATAAAAAGTACTCCATTTCTGCCATGCATCACTTAATTTCTCACTGAAAAATGTCATTGGTCTCTTTTCTTAGTACAAAACTGCACAATACCTACCCCACTTGCACCACAGTTAAATTGAAACAATTTATGAAAATTGAGAAGGGCTAACACGAGGGATTACAAAGCTTCTCTTTAATCAACTCAAAACTCTGTTACTATTCAACTCCCCATTGAACATCCCTTTCTTCAAAAATGTAGTTATAGGTGCAGTAATGGTACTGAAATCGTTGATGAATCTCCTATAAAAGTTGTCATGCCATGGAAACTACGAGCTTCAGTCATTGATGTAGGTGTGGGCCAATCTTGGATTGCACTCACCTTCTCTTCATATACCCGAATCCCTTCTTCACCAACAACAAAGCCTAAGAAAAGCATTTGTTGATACATAATGTACGCTTTTTCAGATTAATGTAAAGTTAGTTCTCATGTAGCACTTGCAACACCTTTTTCACATGCTCAAGATGCTCTTTCATGCTCTTACTATAAATCAGAATATCATCAAAATAAACCACTACAAAGGAAACAATAAAAGAACGAAGAACCTGATTCATCAACTCAATGAAAGTGCTAAGGGCGTTTGACATTCCGAAAGGCATCACCAACCACTCATACACCCCATCCTTGCTCTTAAAAAGTGTCTTCCAATCATCACCAGGACGAATTCTTATTTATTGATAGTACCCACAACGTAGATCTATCTTCAAAATCACCTTAGAACCCAACAACTCATGAAGCATATCTTCCAGTCGAGAAATTAGAAATCGATACTTTATAGGTATTTTATTGATGGCCTTGCTACCAACAAACATCCTCCACTGATTTCCCTTCTTAGGGACTGGAAGAATTGAGACTGCACATGGACTCATACTCCCCCGAATTAACCTTTTCTTCAGCAAATCCCCAATCTGCTTTCTCAGAATCTCATCCTCCTTAGGGATCATATGATAGTGAGGAAGGTTTGGT
The DNA here is from genome assembly GCF_026745355.1 of Beta vulgaris subsp. vulgaris. NCBI lineage: Eukaryota > Viridiplantae > Streptophyta > Magnoliopsida > Caryophyllales > Amaranthaceae > Beta > Beta vulgaris. The sequence continues at coordinate 26,389,880 of NC_079206.1, forward strand.
AAGCTACAACTAGGAATCAAGTCAATCTGATGTTGTATATCACGGATGGGAGGCAAGTCATCCGGTGACTTATCAACAATCAATTCTTTGAAATCCTCTAGGATTTCCATCACTTCCACAGGAATTGAAGTCTCTTCCTTTTCAACACTAAACAACCACTTAACCACCATCGGACGGAAATAATCAGTTTCTTTTATAGCCTCTTCAAGTTCTTTGTTATTGTAAGTCATTACTAAGAAACTGGATTTCTCCCCCTAGCTTATGGTCCAAATTCAAAATAGGAACCATTGGAATTTTATGGGTACCCCAAGTAAACATCACCACATTATCCCTTCCCCGATAAGTCACATCATTGTCAAACTACCAAGGTATACCAAGTAAAATATGATAATGTCCATTTTAAGAACATCATGAATTACGTCTTCCTTGTAGTGTTTCCCTATGGAGATGGGAACTTTGCATGTCATTGTGACCCGAACTTGTGACCCCTTGTTGACCCAGTCGATAGTGTATGGCTTCTCATGAGGTTTTGCGGGCAATTTCAAGTACTCTGCCAACTTATGTGACACAAAAATCTCCGTGCCTGCATTATTCACGATCAAGTTACAAACTTTGTTTTGAATTTAACAATGAGTTTTAAACGAAATCTTGAGCTGGCCCTCGTCTTTGGATGTTAACAGGACCCTTTGCAACACAAAGTTAACTCCCCATCAAACTCCTCCCCTGCAAACTCCACGTCAGCATATTCATCATTCACTCCTTCAAACTCCTCTCCTTCTCCTTCTAAGATAGTAGCAACTCTTCGGGACGGACAAACATTGAATCGATGACCTTTGCCATTACAACGATGGCATGTGTCTCCACTAGGTTTGACGTAGGTATTATTTTGCTTTTGACATGTGCCTTACTTTGTTGTCCACTACTAGAATCGCCCTTATTTCCAGGGTTGGAATCCTTAGGGGCTGCACTCTTCTCCTTATCACCTACAAAATCAATGTTACTCTAGGGTGAGTATATTTTAAAATATGAGAAATTTCGAGGGGATTTCTCTATAAATTTGTCCTTTAATTTAAAGAAAAACTGGATGCCTTTGCCACAGTTTGCAAGCCCAAATTCTCTTGCAGGGAACTCTTCAAACCACTAATAATACATCTAGCCACTTCTGACTTTCTGACTCCCCTAAATCATTATGCTCATAAAAACGCAAAAACTCCGTTGTATATTATGTCACAATCCTCTTCCCTTGAACACACTCTGTATACATCTTATATGGAATCTGCTCATAATCTTCTGGCAAAAAGCGCTACAACATCAACTGTTTCATTCTTCGAAAGACTGGCCCCTTCCATTGTCTTTGCCTCTGTGCGACCAGCTTATGCTAGCAAATAGCAGCAATACTTTTCAACCTAATCGCCACCATCTTAACTTGTATTATGTTCATGAACGTCCATCACTTCGAAAAATCTATCGACATCAATGTGCCAATATAGGAAGTCTTCTACTCCCATAGTTCCATAGAACAAAGGAATATCAGCCTTACAAGATCAAGAGTTAATCATGGAAAAAACATGAAATATAAGAAAAAGTACTAAACAACTTTTGAAAATTCTCTCTCTCGCGGGTTTTCCAACACTCTGCTTGTAGCCATGGATTGACCTCGGGGGTCGAAAAATTCATAGGCAACTAGCAAGGGAAAGGGGAAGATGAATGTTCCATCATCAGCTGAGGCAAGAAAGACGAGATCCATGGACGAAGTTCTGGCGCGCAATATTTGGAGGTTCATAGTGCACAACCTAGCGAGGAAGAAGGTGAGATTTTATAGCCCAAATCTTCGTTAATTACATTGAAAAAAAACAATCTAGGGAGAAAACAAATGTTCTCTATATGGCTAAATGTGATCAATAGTGGGGTGAAAACTCCAAATCTTGTTAATAATCAATTGAATTCTACTGTGAGTAAGAGGGCTTCATCGGGTATAGAAATTGAGGGTAATAATGATGAGATTCATGTTGCGGATAATCATGATAACATCAATCATTCTGCTGTAATGCCTATAATTGAATAGGATGATGTTCAAGATGAAATTCTTTTTTGGTGAAATTCAATGTGTGTTACATTTTGGGGGCTAGCCCACCTTAGCATGTAGTATGCGGTAATTGGGAATTGATAGGATTGCTATCATTGAAAATGGAGTTTATACGATTAGATTGACTAATTAGGAGGATCCTGATAAAATATTGGCAATGAATGTTAATTTTTTTGATGGGAAGCCATTAATTGTGCAGCCATGACAACCAAATGTTGAATGGAGTGTGAAAAAGGTGGATAAGGTTCCTATTTAGGTTGAATTACATGGTTGGACCTAAAATACTGAGGTGAAAGATGTTTGACTAAAATTGTTAGCGTCATTGGGAAGTTTGTGAGGGTTGACCAAGTGACTCTGAAAAGTCTAACCTTCTTTTTTTGCCAAGATCATAGCTGCAGTTCATGTGGATAAGGTTTTCCCTGATAAGATACAGTTTCTGAATAAGAAAGGAGTGGTGATGGAGCAACATGTGTTTTATGCCTGGAAACCTATTTTGTACATGTTCTAAGGGATATGGGTATACTCAGGAGCAATGTGTGTAGCCTAAGAAGATAAAGGTGTGGGTGGTAAAGAACAAGGGTGTGGCAGTTAACCCAGTTGTTACACAACCTAAGCCAATGCAAAATCTAGAGAATGATGTGGTGCAAGATGAGGATAGAAGAGATGCTTTTGTGCACAGGTCTCACCATAGGGTGAGCACTACATCGTGAAAAATAACTTCGCTACTTTGATTGAAGTCACAACTGAGGAGCTCTACTATGAGGTGAATCAGATTGGTGGTAAAGACACAAATGGTGAGATGCAAGGGTTAGAGGCCCCTGAGAGAAATGGATATGATCTTGGTTTGGAACATCACAGGGATTAATAAGAGCAATAAACAATTATAAGTGAAAAAATTCATTTCAACTCATCAGGTTGCTCTAGTTGGCCTCTTGGAAACTAAGGTAAAGATTTCTAAAATAGGAAATCCCAAAACTTGTGCTCAAGATAGTGCTTTACCACTAATAGCATTATTGTGGAAAAATGTAGAATTGTGATTGCTTGGCTCCCAAGTGCTTTTCAAGTTTCTGTGGAGATAATGACTGCTCAAATGGTGCATCTTAAGGTAGATCCAGTGGGCCTGCTCCTTGGGTTTACTGCACCTTTGTGTATGGGTCTAATGATAGGCGGAAAAGGGAATTGTGGAACTCGCTTAAGCAGGCTTATATTGGTCATCATTAGGTTGTTCTTGGAGACTTCAATGTTGTCTAAATCTTGATGAATGCATTGGTTCTCCTGTGAGGGTGCATGAATTTCAGGAGTTTAGGGAGTTGTGTGGCTCATTGTGGCTTGGTGGATATTAAACAGGCTGGTAGATTCTTCACTTGAACAAATAAGCAGGATGGTGAGAGTAGAGTTTTCTCAAAATTGGACATGGTAATGGCCAATGCTAACTGGTTAGAAAAATTTGAACAAGCAGTGATTACTTTTCTCCCTAAGGGGGAGTATGATCACTGCCCTAGCTGATGGATATTCCGATATTGTTAAAAAAGTTTGGCAGAGGCAAATCAGGGGTTGTTTGATGTTCCAAGTCATTCAGAGGTTGAGAATGTTAAAAGTGCAGCTGAAGATGTTTAACCAAAGGGGATTTTCATATGTTCAAGCCCAGGCTTTACAAGCTTATAAGCAGATAAATAGCTCAGGATCAAGCTTATGAGCACTTAAGAGATGCTAAGAAAATTGCTGCTGAGAAGTAGGCTACTGAGCATTATAAGTAAGCACAAAGAAGATACTTGAGTTTCCTGAGAAAGAAGACAAAAGAGAGGTGGATTGATATGGGTGATGACAATACTAAGTTGTTTCACCAATCCATAAAAGCAAGAATACTTATTAATAAAGTGTATGCAATTAAAGACAGATCTGGCACTTGGATGCATGATGATCAGCAGGTTAAAGATGCTTTTATAAGCTTTTATCATGGGTTGCTTTAGAGAGTATGGTGGATAGATGCAAAGTGAAACAACAAATTATTGTTGAAGGAGATGTGTTAACTTTTGAGCAACATAGGTAGTTAACTTGCACTTTCACGAGGGAGGATGTCAAGAGAGTTATGCTTTCTATCCCTAATGATAAAGCACAAGTATGGATGGCTTTAATAGCTTTTTCTTTAAGCACTGCCGGGAGGTTGTAAGAGATGTAGTGACTGATGTAGTGTTAGATTTCTTTCACACTTGGAAACTACTTAAATTTGTGAATGCTACTTCCACTACTCTGGTGCTTAAGGTCAAAAGTCCTACTCATGTGAGTGACTAAGTTGCCTATCTCATGTTTTTCAGTGATTTACAAGTGTATCACTAAGTTGTTGTGTGAAAAGATGAAGATGGTGCTACCTAGTTTAATCTCACATAATCAAGGTGCTTTTGTGGCCAATAGAAGCATTTTACATAAAGTTCTATTATGCCAGGATATTATTAAGATGTATAAAAGAGTACACAAAAGAAAAAGTGTTGTCTCATGAAGATTGACATCCAAAAAGCTTATGACACAGTTAGCTGGAAGTTTCTAGAGGAAGTTTTACTTACTTTAGGCTTTCTTAGCAAGTTTGTGTAATTGATTATGTTCTTTGTCAGAAGCCTTACCTTCTCTTTGATGATCAATGGATGTCCTACTGGGTTTAACTCTAAGAGACGGATAAGGTAGGGTGACCCTATGTCCCCTCTCTTATTTGTGGTATGCATGGAGTATTTTTCAAGAATCATGAGCTACATTGGTAAACAACCTGAGTTCAACTTCCACCCTAGATGTAAATTATTATCCCTCAACCACCTATGTTTTGCTGAGGATGTCATTTTATACTGTAACGGGGACTATAAGCGTATTCTCTTGCTGGTACAAGGGATTCAATTATTTGATGCTACTTCAGGGCTCAAACCTAATCCTAATAAGTCGGACTATTATAGTTGTGGGATGTCTGATCAGCAGAATGGTAGAATAAAGGATACCTCAGGATTTAAACAAGGGCAATTGCCTTTCAGATATTTGGGAGTTGTCAATTAGCACCAAAAAGTTATCTGCTACTGAGTATGAGAAGCTGATTGAGAATATGGTCATGAAGATTAGAATCTGGAGTACTAGGGACATCTCATTTGCTGGAGGAGGCAGTTGGTGAATTCAGTGTTAATGAGCATCATTGTGTATTGGTCTCAGATCTTCCTACTTCCTAAGGTTGTACTGAAGTAGGTGAATTCGATTTGTAGAGCTTTTTGATGGACAGGCACATGTAATACCCCTAAACCTAGCTATGTAAGTTGGACTGAGGTGTGCAAGCCCAAGATGCATGGTGGATTGGGGTTCAGAAGCTTGGTTACCTAGAATGTAGCCATTGTAGGTAAATGGGTGTGGGATACCACTATGAAAGCTGATAACCTATGGGTCAAATGGATCCATGACAGGTATATTAGCGAGCAAAATTGGCTTATCTTGATTGTCCCTAGTACTGCCAGCTGGGTGGTAAAGTATATTTGCAAGACTAAGCTAATGATTTCTAGTAAGTCTGGGCCAGATTGGTTTACTAAACCTAAGTTTAGTACATCAGAGACATATAAGATGTAGGAATTAACGGAGAAAATGCACTGGTGTCAGGCTATTTGGGACAATCATAATGTTAGTTGGCTGACTATGAAGAACATATTGCAAACAAGAAGCAAATTGGCAGCAACTGGTGTTTGTGCAAGTATTACTTGTCTTCTGTGTGAAACTGCAGTGGAACACCATAACCATTTATTCCAACTATGCTTTTAGCAAGCAATGCCTGATCGGGATCAGGAGTTGGCTTGGAATTCAGGTGCTTACTTGCAATTTACCTCAGTTGATTGGTTGGGTGCAAACAAGATGCAAAGGCAGCAAGCTAAGGAAGCATGTATTAATAGAGTATGGGAAGAAAGAAACATTGCACTGTGGAATCATAGTATACATACTATAGTGAAGATTGTAAAGGGTATACAATAAAATGTGAAGGGTATAGTGAAGTTTAGGCTTCCCAGACATATAAAAAGAGGAAGATGCTCAGTGGTTGTATAGCTTATAAGCTCTCATGTTTGGGTAGATGGTTGACAAGTTGCTGTTGCAAGCTTTAGGGTGTATCTTTGTTGTTTGAGCTCAATATTAATTACTTACTTACCAAAAAAACAATAATATCAACCTTCACTCGATAATCATGTTTATGATAATGATTACCTTCATCACTCCTTTCTTCCTCGAAGGGCTCTTCTTCCTCAGAATTCGAACTATCCACGTTAACAGTTGGTTTACCTCTACCCTGTGGAACTTTATTCAGTTCTCCTCTCCTATCTCCTTGCTTAATAATATTAATATTATTCTGCATATTGTTCATTTGAGTAGTCAACGCAGTTATCTGTTCGATCAAAGCAGTAAGGTCGTGGTAAAAGCCACGGTAACACCTTCGAGATCTGCTCCGGTCACTTGTTTTCCCATGGCTATTCAAGATACCAAAATAAGCAGGAGAAAGCCTGCTCTGATACCACCTGACGTAGTTGAATTATCAAAGGAAAAGCAAGCGCAATTCCTGGAACCAACAAACAGATTTACAAGCGATAAATCTGTAAAAACTCCGGAATCCACAAGATAAAATTCGAATTAAATATTATTTAAATATTATTATTAAGATAAAAGCTGTCGTTTAATGATGGCTAATAATAATTAAATAGTCTAAACAAAATCCTAATACGAGAATTAGGAAATAATAAAATTTGAAAATAATTAAAATGATGCTTTTGGGCCCTAAACAAACTCAGAAGGCTTAAAAAGCCTATAGGTCATAGCATAGCGGTGAGTTGGACTCGTTGGTCCGTTTCACTTTTCGAAAAGGTATTTTATCAAATATTCTGACACCGGGAGCCCGACTAATAGAAATCATTTCAAACTTTTTCGACGATGGGCTTCTTCGTCGAACTTTACGACTAACCTTTGAACCTCAAATTCCTAGCAATTTTATAAGGGAATTAAATTCCTATGAATTGTAAATTGCTATAGAAAAATAATTTCCACTGCAATTTGACAAGAACTAAGTATATAGAATATCTATTAAAACATCATTTAAACCAACTTCTGTTGGATTACATGTATCTTTTGTAAAGATTAACCTATGTCAATTGTCAAGGGTGGTATGTATCTTTTTTTTATTCTGTTTTAAGTTTTTCCTTTTTCTCGGAAGACATTACTCATTATTATAGTAATTTTTTAGGATGCACATATATATTGTTTCGTGTAGTCTAGCAGGTTCAATCTTGCAACATAAGGGGCTAATTCAACATTGAGCCCAAATGACATATAATCAGTAGTAGGGGTATTGTGCATTAAAAAAGGTAAGTTTGAGGGTACCTTGTGCAATTTTGAAAATATTGGGGTACAATGTATAAATTGAAAAAACATAAGGAAATAATGTAGACAAACCCTTTTCTCAATGGATAATTCCAAGTTGGTAGCATTACAAAAAAAAAAAGCTCATATAGCGTTTCTAATTTAGAGACGAAAAATTTACAATCCGTCTCTAAATAAATTTTGAGACTGAATTTGAAAATCTGTCTCTAACTTAGAGAAGGAATTTAAAAATCCGTCTCTAATTTAGAGAAGGAATTTTAAAATCCGTCCCCAATTTAGAGACGGATTTTAAATTCCGTTTCTAAAGTGTTGGGACAATTTTTTTCTGAACTTTTCAAAGAAAGTCAGATCTAATTTAGAGATGGGTTTTAAAATATGTCCCTAAATTAGAGACGGATTTTAAAATTCGTCCCTAAATTAGAGACGGATTTTGAAATTCGTCCCTAAATTAGAGATGGATTTAAAATTTTCGTCCCTAAAGTCTTGGGGTAATTTCTCCTAAACGTTTTCAAAGAAAATTATATCTACTTAGAGACGGAATTTTTAAATCCGTGCCTAATTAGAGGCAGATTTTAAAAATTCGTCCCTAAATTAGAGATGGATTTTAAAAATATGTCTCTAATTAGAGACGGATTATAAAACCCGTCTCTAATTTAGGGGACGATTTTGAAATCCGTCTCTAAATTAGGGACGCGTTTTGAAATTTGTCTCTAAATTAGAGACAAATTTCAAAATCCATCCTAAATGAGAGATCGATTTAAAAATTCCGTCCCTAAAGTGTTGGGGGGAATTTCTCCTAGATTTTGCCAAAGAAAGTTAGTTCTATTTAGAGACGGATTTTAAAATCCGTTCCGTCTCTAAAATCAGGGATGAATTCAAAAATCTCCTCCCTAAAATTAGAGACAGATTAAAAAAATTCATCCCTAAATTCACAGATAGATACCATCTCTAAATTGAGAGACGGAATTTGAAATCCGTCTTTATATTTTATAGACGGAATTTGGAATCATCTCTAAATTTTAGAGAAGAATTTTATTGATTTTCATCCCTAAGTCGAATTTACAACAAGGTTTTCAACAACGGATGGGTTTCGTCTCTAAATCCGTCACTAAGCTCATATAACGACGGACTTGGTCAATTTCATAAAAGATTTGCTTCGTCCATAAAGACCAATTTTTTTTTGTAGTGTAATACTCTTCCATAGTTCTTTTGGGAATTAGTAAGATTAATTGTCCAACCGGACCGAAACCTTGCACAAGTAACCCCACCCCACCCCCCCCCCCCCCCCAACCCCCCCGAGTTATCGGACTAGATACTCTAAAGAGTAGAGAGTGATAGGGGAAACAACTACAATCAAAGTGCCCGTAATGTAATGAACCCCCAACCTCAAGGTCTTGAAGCACAATCCCAACCAAGTCTTTCAAGAGCCTTCCTTTCTTTACGAGATCACTCCAATTGGAATTTGATCAACTTATTAGATAAAAAAAAGGACATCCACAACATGCTCAGATTAGCATTATCAGCCTAATAGGTAGAGAGAGGAGGTTATGAAGAAGAATATAAACTTAGACCCCAAAAAATAACAAAATTTAACATGTCAAATTAAATATGAAGAGTATCACCAGACTTCAAATTCTCCAGAAATAATTCGAACTTGAAGTTAATATACCCCAGCTTTTGGATTTATGGTGTAAATTTTTCCTTTTAACCTTTAAAATTGAGCAATATGACTAACAAAATGCTTACTTTTACTCATCAGCCAAACCCAAAAAGAAAATTATTATTTAAGAAAAATATGCTAATTCCGAACCAAAAGGATTTCTTCAATACTGATTCTTGAAAACATATTGGAATTTATACAAAAGAAATGTGCTCAAAAATAGTGTAAAGAACACAGTAAAATAAATAAGCAAAAAAACAAGCACAAGCAAAAACAATTGGTTGAGAAGAATAAGCACTTCATTGCATGTGTAAATCAACTTAAACTACACTTCGCAAGTACTGTTCTCTTTACATAATCATTGAGAAACTGGCATTCTCAGCCATTGCCCCTTGCTGCAATCAGCCAACCATGATACAGGACCCACAATTTATGGCACTAACCCATAAGGTGAGATGAAAAAAGGAGTGACAATAAACTATAACCAATTTACAAGCCTTATCCAAAAATCTTATATACTTCTACATTACATGGGACTCAATACCGTGACATTGCAGCCTCCTGAAGAAAGAACCACCTTCAACCAGGAGACAGAATCATCAGAAAAGCTCAAACAAGATTGTATCATTGTATGCACCATAAGAACATCACTATATCCGGGAAAAATCTCCTCCCTTGCCCTGCTTGAACCAAGTACATCCCCTACATATATATCATCCACTTGAAAAACGGCTAAAATCATGCCTCTAATGTAGCTCCATATGTGCTATAGCCTACCCCTCTTTGCATATTCATATCGATTCATGAGCGAAAGACATTATAATGGTTGGCAAGTCTAAAGGGTAGCTCATATCTCAATTGTAGATTTTTACTGGCTTCTCAAATGTGTGGCGATTCTGCAGAGGTAATTACATAATCAGATTATACCTCCATAAGTATCCCATTAAAGGAGAAAATTCTTGAAAAGAAAATGATATCAATTTGAATAATGCTCATGTACTCAAAAACCCATGTGTCAAATTTTGGCCTTATCCATTTGACATACCTGATTTGCCGTGTAAGCCCTTTTGGGAGTAGTATCAATATGCTCCAAACCTAGGTATTGCTCCCACGCACCATAAACATCTCTCCTCTGTCAACACAAGTCAGCGAGAAACAAAAGAGAAGGAAGTTTAGGAATAGCAGAAGCGAAATACAATCTAGAATATCGAGCATCCAGCTGAAAAAGTTATCCTCCAGAAATGAATAATAAGTATTTTACAAAAATAGTGAAAAGATTATTCCTACAAAAGCTACTATATTATTTCTCAAAATGAGAAAAACAAACTACTTCCTCGCTACCAGTGAATGTACCACAACTCCACCCCCAGCTCCCTACTTTACACTGCCATATCTTCAGGATACCACAGCTAAGTCTCCCTGACAAGAATCAGCAATCTAGTTGAAAGAGAAGAAACCAAAGAGAATGGGCTCAAACGCACCATATTGCCCGAGTCGTCAAGGGCTGTCACTTAGTAGTAAATAAGACCATTACAAGGCTGTTACGGGTGATGTCAAGGCCGTTACAACTGGTATCGGGCCGACACAGCCGGTATCAAAACCATTACAGCCGGTATCAGGCCATCACAGCTACCAGATTCCACTCAGCGTCAGCCGCAACTCTACCGCAGCACTGCGATATAATACGCTTCCACAATATGCTACCATTTCCGTGATTGCAATCGTGATTGAAAATGGGTGGGTTTTGTTATAACTTTAATGTGTATATATAATATAGGGAGTGACTGGAATGAGAAAAACTACCCATAAGTCATAATTAACCAAATCCCAGACCCAGGATCCAATGAGTACTCTCTAATAAATAGTCAAGGTCTTCAACAAGAAAACACTAGAATTGGATTAGGTGACCAAGACCCCCATGTCTGTGAGCTCCAAGTTAGTCCAGAAATGCCTCAATTATAGTGCTAGATTAGAATCCAAACCCTATATCTGAATTACTCTTGTATTTTAGAACAAGGGTCCAACCGTGGTTTTAAGGAATACTTAGAAAAAAATAAATTTAAGCAGGATTAATGAGCTGGGTTGCAACCATCGACAACCAGCTTAGTGCTAGCCCGCTCAAGTATCAGCCTTTTGAGAACTAATGAACTGAGTGAAATTTACAGAAGAAAGTGTACAAGTACCAAACCTGAAAACGGCTGGATACAATGTCAGTATCCTGCAAATACTCCGGCCGACCTAGTGACAAGAACGCAAACTTCCACTGCAGAGGTAATTCACAATAACAGTTAATCAAGAAACCATCAACATGCAATAGAACAGAACTCCGCAAAGAAAACAAACAAACTCTAGTAGCAAACTAACAAAAATATATATAATAATATTTTTCTTTCTGCCCCTGCTGGTGGGAGAGCAATACCTTGGAAAATTCTTCATCAGGAACATGCAACTTCTTTTGTACTCTCACTTTGATTTCAGCTAGGGTTTCACCTTCGCGAATAATCAAGAAAAAGGGTTCCCCAAAGTTCTGCACTTGCTGAGAAAAAAAAAAATTAGATGATTATTAGCCCCGATGATGGACCGACTAAAGTAGCTAGCTAATATATTTAGTATGCTAAACAACTCTATTTATCTTCTCCAAAACAAACTTTCCATACCATCTGATTTTGTGCAGTGTCCTTGGTGAAATGGTAAACATGGATCAATCGATCATTTGGCTCAAGATTCTTTTCATCTTCAGGGATCTGCGACCAAAAAAAAAAATATGATGTCAAACTGCACTAAATTACATGCATTAAGGATACTTAAAACAGATATTCATGACAGAAACTGGGAATTCTAGACTATATAAAAACAAAAGACTTGCCTCCTCTGCACGTAACGTCCAGTACTGGTCATTAATGTTTTCAATCTTTTCGCTAGGTGGAAAAATCTGCAACAATAAAGCATATTATTGATATCTACATCCAAACGATGCAAATTACGAAGAAAAAAAACCACTATTATGTCTATGAAATTGAGAATGATCAGGCAAATATAGAGTAATTGAATTTGCAAGTAATGCTAGATTCAAGACAAGAAAGCATCTAGATATGCTCAAATATCACAAGCTATTCCTGAAGTTAACAACTCGTGCTTTCAAAAATTGATGGTGAAATTATGAGCAAGTAAGCACCTTGTAGATCTTATGGTAGAAAACTTCAAGTAACCTGAGCTCCGCGTCAGGATGTGACAATTCCACCTGTTTCACAAGTAAAGTACTTATATTACCACATGAAACTGACATTGCTTGACAAATGATTTCATGTCACTGTCACCCATATAATCATTATTTCCTGCATCCTTGAGGTTATTATTTAAATTCAAACTGATGCATGTAACATCCCTTAGAAATACAACTACAAACCCAAGCATAATTGCACTTAAACCCAGGTGTGGTGTGATTGAGAGGCACACAAGTAGAAAAGAGATTCTTCAAATACGAGATTCCTCAAAGACCATATCGTTTCATGGATATACCAGCTATGGTAAAATTGTACAAATGTTTGGTAGTTGCTGGCAAGTATTCATATTGTTCATTATCGTCCGGTCTCTGTGAGTATAAGTCATTACATACAAATTAAAAATGAAGTAATATTCGAAAGAACCTCATAGATATCACTTCCAAACTGGTGAGGTTGTGTAAATATTGAAAATAGCTGGCAGGCAACTAAAAAGGATAGAAAGAGCTACAAAATAGACATAAGATTCAAATGTCCTGCCCTTTACACTTGCACGTATTTATATCGGTCATTACAAATTACAATGCAGTTAGAAACTCTAGTTCACACTACTCCAATCGTTTTTCATTCTAACTGAATTTCATAAGCATATAGATGGTGTCTGAACAATCTAGAAGGAAAGCAACTTCCTTATCTCAAGTGGGCCGCTAAATCCAAATTTGTTTGTCCACTAAAGCAAATTCGCAAACGCAAGGCTTCATCCTCCACTCACCTACTAATTCAAACCTAGGATTCATTTGGAACAGATATCCTTAATCACACCCCGAATCTTATAGGATGGAAAAAAAACTCAAGCCTCTATGTTATGATGAGGTTGGGTTTAAGAAAAGGCTAATGCTAATTTACTCATGGATTATTTTTTTAATAAAACCAAAAAAGGCCATTAGTCAACTGAAATCCCTATAGAGGAAAGTACGTATTATCTTATATCATTTCATTTAGCAAGTCCTATCAATTGAAAAAATTGATGCATCTAAGGCCTTTATTTAGGAAAAAAAAAAACTTCATTGGCAAGTGGGAGATGGAAACAACATCACTCTAGATTATTCTCTTAGCATTTAGCAGCCAATAGCCATAGCCAACAAAATTTTCCAATCCCTTTTTGAGTTGTATTTTACATGTAGAATCTTTAATAAATTAAAAAAGAAAAAAATTTTGGTAAAAGCCCTACATGATAATCTCACAGGTGTGTTCTTATAAGCTCAAAAACACGAATCAGGTACTTGGTTAGGAAGCTTTGAACAGAATAGCTATCATTTGGTGGACAATTTGGTCTATAAGAAACAAAAGCTTAAGCTTCAATCATGCAGTCTGCCACATTGAATCTTTCTCAGAGAAATGGAATGTCACCAAGAGGATGGAGTTACTTAATTAAAGACAACTTTCTATTCTAGGCTCATAGCTTTAACTCTTGAAAATAGAATAGAATCCCCACACAAATCATTATAGATTTAATTAAAAGCTTCAGCTTCAACCAAGCAGTCTGCAGCATTGTATCTTTGTCCAAAAAATAGAATATCATCAAGAGCATGAAGTTAGTTAATCCAGAGACAACTTCTTATTCTAAGCAGTAGCTTAACTCCTCGAAATAGATTGGATGCTATTTGAAAGCCCCACATCCAGAACTTTAAAGATTTAATTGTACTGGTTCCAAGCTTGAAGATGAGAATACAATTATTGGCTTTAATTTTAGACTTTGTCTAGCATGCTCGTTTACATGCTTTCAAAGATATTGTTATTGAGGGTTACAATAGTGAAATAAAAACAATGGGACATTCCATAGGCTATCAACAACATTATTTTGGATCTTGTTTCCTTTCACCACTGTTTGCAGAAGGCAAACCAAGCAGCAGCTTTATGGAAAAATTGGTGACTACTGACTACCCTATTGTATTGTCCTTTCCTACAGGCACCCTAGTTTCCTTTCCTTACAAAAGAATTATAGTTATTATACCACTCTGCTCACTTAGTTGATCCATTAGTATAAGGCACTTAGTTTCCTTACAAAAGAATTATAGTAATTACATAACTATGCTCACTTAGTTGATCCATAAGTAAAAGGCACTACTAAAAAGTCATCACAAATTGTAGCGGGCATTGAAGCAGCACTATTTCCCTACACCCCTACCGCCAAAAAAGAAGCACTTTCAAACTACAATTTTGCTGCCGGCTCTTTTTAGTTGCTATATAATGACATGTCACGTTGTAGGAGTGGTGGAAAGTGGGAACCATTCTCTTTTCTAAATTTGTACTCCTGCCGGCTCTTTTTAGTTGCTCTTTTTAGGTAGATGAAAAAATGAAGGGAATAAATGGTAGGGACTAGGAAGAATGTAGGTAAATGACAAAAATAGGGTAATATAGGTAGGAATAATATGGGGGATCACATGTCAAAACAGGAAAAGTAACAACTAAATTGAGGCATCCATTTATAGTAATAGGAAAATTTTCAAAAATTACCTTTTATAACCAACCTCTTTCAAAAAACTACCTTTTAAAAATTTTCTTTCAAAAAACTACCTAACATATATTCCTTTCAATATACTATCATTTTGCATTTATATTTAATACTAATCAATAAATGAGTATCGTTATAGGTGTTGCTGCCGATGGGTTAGCGAGGAAAGAAAAGAGAAACGAGAGGGGAAGAAAGAAAAGCAATTTAAGATGACTTAATTATTACTGATTAAACCCTACAGTAAAATGGTACATTGGTACTCCCATCGTTCTCTTTTGTTTTTCCTATTTGGAATCGAGGGAGGAACCAACGCAATATTAAATGTTTGGCTAGATTCAACATTGGAGAGGAGACAGAAAATAATAAAAAATTCAGATTCCACCTTGAGAAAGAGAGAAATAAAATTTCATATTGTTATTATTACAAGAGAGAGAAAGCATTTTGAAAAGCAAAAAAAAATGTAATAATGGCATTGCAATTCCAAGATTAGAAAATACGTAAAGCATTCTGCATTGTTTCATCATCCCCACCTTCGACTTTATCTCACCTCCAAAACCTTCCATCCATTTTCCCCAATGGCATCTTGCCTCAACGACCACCTCCTCAGCCGCATCCTCTCCCTCCCCATCCCCCGTCCCCGCCCTTTCTCTCTTGCGTCGGTGAATGTCATTGTGCTATTTTTTTCGGCACCAGTCGCCGGAGCAAGGGATCTCCACCCTCATACTGGCGGAGATCTGGCTTAGTGTGGCACTCGAATGGGGAAATCCCAAGGCAACTAGAAACCGCAATACAATGGCTGTTGTATTTTCTCTCTACTCTTCTTTAATGGTGGTTCATCTCGCCTTTTGTGATTTTAAAAATGAAAGAAAGAGCTGCGACATATGGTTGGGGTTAATGTTAGTTTTTATTAGAGGTGATCATGGGTCGGGTTTGGGTCGGGCCAAGCCGAAAAAAATTGCCCATTGGTCGGACCGGGCCAAGCCTGGCCAAAATTTTGTGCCCAAAGCCCGCTATTTCGGACCACAATGAGTGGGCTTTTCAGGCCAAAAAATAGACTAAAAAGTCATTTTTGGCTTGTTCGAAGCCTGCCCAAAGCAAAAAAAATTCGGGCCGAAAAAATCTGCCCAAAACCCGCCCAAAAAGATGGTCGGGCCAAAATGATCATCTCCAGTTTTTATTTATGAGAAAATTTATTAGGTAAAATGTTTTAAACAAATTTATGAAGCAGTTTACATTCTAAATTTATTTATTAAATCTCTCGTTTAATAAACTTTCCGGTGATATTCCGGCGAGCATTATTGGTGGCTTGGTGCAAAATGGATTCTTAAGTTTTCTAGTGAAAGAAAAGGAAGAGAGAAAGGGGGTAAGGTACGAGGAAAGAGAGAGGATTAGGGATACCTCATATGAGCTATGAGGAGAGAGAAGAATTCTATCAAATATTAAATAAAGTGGTGCCAGGCAGCTGTAAACAAGGGACATGGCTGGTATAAAAGAAATTGTGTGGGGTTATTTTTGTCCAAAATATAGGTTTTATATGGGAAGATTCAAAACAAGAAGAACAAAATGAAACTTCCGAATGGGGAATACAGGAAGAACAAAAGAGAATGGAGGGAGTAGTATATTGAAAGAAAAATTTGTTATATAAGGTAGTTTCCGAAAGAAAAGTTTTGAAAGGTAGTTTTTTTGAAAAAAAAAAGTTAATTAAAAGGTAGTTC
Organism: Beta vulgaris subsp. vulgaris; assembly: GCF_026745355.1. Taxonomy (NCBI): domain Eukaryota; kingdom Viridiplantae; phylum Streptophyta; class Magnoliopsida; order Caryophyllales; family Amaranthaceae; genus Beta; species Beta vulgaris. The sequence continues at coordinate 26,406,456 of NC_079206.1, forward strand.
TATGAAATTTTTCCTTTAGTATATGTAGCAACTAAAAGGGGAAGGGAGTATCAAACAAGTGTAAGAAAATAATCATCTGCCAAAATTACCTCTTAGAGCTGTTCATACGACGCCAACATTTCACAAATATCCTAATCAGTTGGTAATAAGGAGGTCCCATGATTGCACATTTGCATTATTGATACTACTATTAAAGATGGTGCCTTTAATTGTTGAACCAGAACAATTCATATCATCATTATTCTGCATCCCTAACTTACAAGATCCAGAATGAATCAAGATGTCATCCCAAGTTGCTCATCTGAACCTTCTTTCAGTCTCCTGCCTAATGCTATATGATCCTAGAAGACCAAATACTTGATTGTTTTCGTAACCCCTTTCCCCAAGATCATTCTTGGTCTATCAAGAATTCCTTGAAGTGTCCATTGCCATCTCTCCAATCTCTTAACCAGTGTTGTCTAACATTGAATATATCCGCTTATAAACCATAGTCAAAATTCTTTCATCTGAGCTTGCATATTTTAGCTCTTACTCATATTATCATACATCTACATCAACACCTAGAACTTCATTCTTTACCACATTCACCTTCGAAACATTCACCTCTCCAATCTAATGATGTGACCTCGCAATATCTTGATGGGGATCGTCCACATTCCCAATTTCTGGCCAGTATATTTCATTTTACTTTGTCTCAACGTCAAGACTCCAGTTTCCATTTCTTGTCACTATATCTCTCACTTATCATTAACAATCTGTAAACTTTTCTAACAAAATCATCTTTAAATACAAACACCACAGAACCTCATCTTGTATGACTTAGTCAACTCATCAATAAAAGTGAGGCCAGAGTGGATTGCAGCACAATATATTAATTCATAAGCTGTTCCACCTAATCCTTTGTTTGCCATTTTCAAATCCTATATACCCTCAATTCCTCTTTAACATCGTGACACTCAGGAATAGGGGTGCTAATGAGTCAGGGTCGCTTGCAAACTGTTCGAGCTCGGCTCAGTCAAAGCTCGGCTCGAGACGGCTCGGCTCGAGTTCGAGATCAGCTCAAGACCTTAGCAAGCCGAGCCTGAGCCTAGTAGAGTTCGGCTCGAAAGCTCGCAAACATGTTCGAAAAATTTGAAAGTACTATTTTTATACATTGATTTTTAGATCAACTTGAATTTCCACTTTAAAACAAACACATAAGGCCTAGTTTTAAGACCACTTCAAAATTATAAACCACATTAAAATTTTCAGCCCACTTAAATGTTAAAAAATACCAACCAAATTGAAAGTAGGAAAAGAATGACGTTTATACTTTTATAGTCTACTTCCTAGTTGTTAAGGGTTTTCGAAAAAACCATAAATCTCCAATCTCATTCTCCACCAGCATGC